>NW_020539725.1:55354070-55377830 GCF_003426905.1 Ctenocephalides felis | reverse complement strand
CAACAAAAAAAAGTTTTTTTTTGGTGCCTCAAATGTTAGAGCTGATTCTTATAGTATTTTTGCGCTGATTTCAAATCTGCAAACCATTTTTTTGTATCAGCTCTAGGTTTTGAGATACAAAGAAGTTGCCGAAACCAGGTCCATTCGAGTCGTCACGGAAAAGAACTTTTCACAGTGTCAACTAATGGTCCCAACTAAGGCCGAATGGGTCTGTAAGTTTGTATGTACGAGTAGTCATATCTCATTAAATAACATTCGGAATTGTATTACTCTTTTTGTACTTTCGTTCCTTATATTAGGTGCGCAACTAAGTTCTCGCTGTTTGTCAGTATATGGCTCTATCAGTAAGGGTTGGTCGATTTTGACAAATCCAAACGTCTTGAAGCAAGCTTAGAGTAAGTAAACAAACTGCTGCGACACATAATTGATTTCGTTTTGCATTATATACTTCTGTTAAGTGAATATGTCCAATTTATGCCAAACAATCGTTATTTGCGAGGAGTGTTGATTTTCGTCTTCTTTTCAAAAAAAACGGGAATTTAAGTGCATCGAGACCTACAGAAATGTTGCTCTGAGCGAAACAACATGCCGTGAAGGGTTTGTCGCTTCAAAAATGGTGATTTTATGTTGACGACCACCCTCGTGAAAGAAGGCCAAAACCTTCAAAACGCTAAATTGAAGGCCTTGAAGTTCGAAGAGGATTCGTGCAAAACTCAAAAAGATCTTGCTTTAGAATTAGGAGTTACCCATCAAATCATTTCCAAGCTATAGCATGCGTCGGGGATGATTTAGAAGCAAGAAACTTCGGTTTCTTGTGAGTTGAAGCCAAGAGACGTCGAGCGTCATTTTTTCGCCTGTAAACAACTGCTCCAGCGGCGAGAAAAGAAGAGGTTCTTCATCACACATCGTGACAGGTGATAAAAATGAATACATTACAGCAATCCAAAGACGAGAAAATCTCGGTTGCCGAATATTCACTGCGAAGGTTATGCTCTACATATGGTGGGACCAGGTCGGTGTTATTTGTTATGAGCTGTTGAAACCGAGTGAAACCATCACTGGAGAACTGTATCGAACTCAATTGATGCATTTTTTATAATAAAGTTACATTTTCATCGAAAAACAGCGAGAACTAGTTGCGCACCTAATATCGTAAAATATATCATATATATCGTATCTTGAAAACTAAAGCTCATAGAAAAAAACCAATGTCATTTTTGAATCAGCGCCCCAAATATACTTAAAAACAGCATTAAAATCGTTTGCACCATTTTCTTTGTTGACCTGTGTTATTTTTAATTTATGGTTCAAGTTTTTTTTACTGCAGTATTACTTCATTTAATCAATATTAAATTTACAGTTATTGTCTTCATAAAAAAATCTTGCCAGTATATATATTACATGTTATTAGATGATAAGAATAATTAATACTTGTTCCCTTATATTTATGGCCGTTTCAACAGCCCAGTCATGCAAACGATACGCCCGTTTATTTATACCAATATATAAACCGTTGCTCCCAAATAACATTTATCAACGTTTTTTTTTATTATTGCCTATAATTTAATTTTTCCATACATCAACTCACCGAATTTATCAACGTGTAACGCGAATTCCACATTTTGTTCCGAGTCATGTTGTATATAGTAGAATCATTGATCTGTAGCTATCGAAAGAGAATTTAATATTCAGAAATCGAATATGTATTTGATGGAGTAGAAACAGTCTAATTTGTAGAATGTTATTGATTTTTATTATATTACTATTATACTAGTAAACTATGATCTTCACATCATAACTTCTAAGTTATTGTTTCAACGCCGAATTCCGAGTTTTCTAAATTTTTAACTTGAACAATCTTTCGCGAAATTATTCACCAGTTTGCATCAACTAAAGCTTTTTTAAAATATTAAACACAATTTACTGCATCATTTTCAAAATGACGAATCTTGAAGTGGTAAATTAATTCTGGAATAGTTTTCTTGTTTATGATTTTATCAGCATTTATATCACGTTTGTAATGAGTAGTTGCAATTTTTCTAATTGTATCATATAATATAATTCTATTATTTATTTAATATTCATTATTATGGTTTTAGATTTAACAACAAACAGTAGGCCGACCTTGCTTTTATTATAATGACAAAACCAATTCATAATAGAAGGGATACATATTTTACTCGTTAAACAATCTCTTGTTCTATTTAATTAATTATGCTTTAGATAATTTTTTTATAATATACATATTTGCATTCCATTTATATAAAAAATAATATTAAAATGACCGGCTTTGAAACAATCAAATGCATCTACAAATTATATAAAAAATGGCTTAATATAGATCTGTCACAACTGTCGAGCATATAAGATTGAGTTATAATAAACGAGATGGACATTTTATTTAAAAGTTATTATTTTGTAAAATAGTTTTGCTATAAATTTGAATAAAAATTTGATATTTATAAAAAAGTGTAGTGAATTTTATACTAACTTTTCTTAAATGTCCATCTCCCCAACCCGAGGCATCATTATAAGTGCCTAGCCGAGTCGCCTTGTTGCCTGTCGTTAACCAAAATACTAAAGACATCGTGCAATTTATAATATTATATAATTAATATATAATGTATAATTTGTAATATTTTATATATATAAAAAATAAAAACATCGCACAGATCACACAGACAAACATTTCCATGCACGCCCCACAAAGCTCTATATATTCTTTCTATATATATTTACTTTAAAATACTATGTGAAAACTGTTCAACTACTGTTGCTAAATTGATACCAACATTTGAAGAAGATTATTAGACAAGAAAGGAACTGAGAGCAGGTATTGTAATTTTGTATCAAAATATACATATATGAAGTTTTATCACATTTTTAATACACACATGATGTATGTGGAGTGAATGGTGGAAATATGTGAGATTTATGTGGAAAATAAACTTTTAGGTATAATTGCAACCTTTTAGAAATTAATATATATTTATTTTTATTATTTTTTATTTAGTTTTCATATAGTATAGTGTTATTTCGTTGCGGAAAGTCGAGGAAAATTTTATTCCCTTAATGCATTATTTTAAATATTAATAAGAACGAATTGGGAAGCTAAAGACGTTATTTATTCATGACAATTGCAAGATCCGAAAGAGTTTCCTAAATGAACACTCAGATAAAATTCAATTATGTGGAAAACTTCCAAAGTGTTGAAATTAAACAGTGATTGTATAGGGATTTACCCAATTTGATCTTAACTTTTTCTTGGTTTTTCATCAGTTAAAGTTAAATTATTAGCATAGAGAATTATTTATAAGGGTTTTTGTCATTCTTCGCACTATTTTTTAACTAAAAATAAGTTACAAAGTTTTTGAATTTGCTAATCTTTCTCCCCAGATAAATTCGCAGTACTAATGAATTAGAATTAATTTATTTTGGCTCCTCAATTTCTTTGATTTAAGATTATTTGTGTAGATAGACACAAATATTTTTATACAATGAGCCTGAGACATAAATATTTATTATTATTGATTAAATAATTCATATCTCCTATCGTTAACGGCTTTATATAATGATAAAATCCTATAATGCAATTTGATTTCAAATTCCAATCATATTGATAATATTCAACAAGAACCCATTATCTATCAATAATGCTCATTCATCGAGTAATGTTTTGATATACGATTTTCTTTGTGTCTTCATATATGAAAAAGGAATTAAATGAAATTCTAATGAAGATATCAAGGATGAATAGAAGCCAATTATTGCCCTTATGACTTTCTTTATAAAAGTCTAATGAGCTAGTAACGCGAGAAAAGCTTTTAAAGTTAATAGTTAACGAGATAAGTTGAGGAATTTTAATCTATCAATGAGATAAAGTGAATTGGAAACCACTAGACTTTTACTTATAAATTGTTGGATTGAAAATTTTACTCGAGTTTATTTAGGATTTTGTGTATTTAATCTCACTTTTCCAGCTAACTCAGAAATAAAAACAAACTCATGTGTTTGTAATTGAAGTACGAGACATCAATATAACATTGAGAAATAATTTTTATAAGATAATATAAATTGTACCAAAGCCCATCAATAAAAATTCCAAAAGTTTGCCGTAAAATATCTCTCTAAAATTTATTGTTTTTTTTTATTTGATTGATTTCATTTGATTGACCTATATAATAATTTTTTACAATAATTATTTATTCTACCGCACTATTAT
This sequence comes from Ctenocephalides felis, assembly GCF_003426905.1. Lineage (NCBI taxonomy): Eukaryota > Metazoa > Arthropoda > Insecta > Siphonaptera > Pulicidae > Ctenocephalides > Ctenocephalides felis. The sequence continues at coordinate 55,373,608 of NW_020539725.1, read as the reverse complement.
CATTATTAATGTAAATATTTCTACATAATGTAATTTGTGTACTTGTCCGAAAAATGTTTTGAAGCGCATATCAATTAAATAATTATATTATGTATTCATTGAATTGCGTATTTATAACATTAAAACCGCATCTATTTGATAACAATCCATTGCGAAATTGGTTGATTGCATATTAAAGCATGAATTATATAATATTTGATGGAATGATACTAGGTGAATTAATAATTAGAAGAACCAGTAAATGGAATTAAGTAATAGCTAAAACAGGGTTTGATTTTTATGATTTTTTTTTTAAAGAAATAATTATGATTTTAAGGTTTTGATATTGCTAGTAAATTTGGCACACTATATTACTATCGGAATAAATGAGAATGACCTGTCATTATATTTAGTTTTGTAAACAAATATTTTATAATACGTTTTTTTATATAGTTGGAAATTATGAATTGCAAATTATCACATTTCTACATTGGTATCGACGACTTGAAGATTGCAATATTTGATTTATTTCTCATTTGAGTTTATTTAATCATTTGAAGTGCTCAACTTCACTTTAAAAGTGTGCTTACATGTATATAAATTTTTAAACTTTGTCTTATTTTATATCATAGATGTAAGCATTAAAATATCTTATTATTGGCACAAAATGTAATGTACTTTATCATATCAGATTTTCCGTTGCCATTCTAATTTTTTTGTTCCATAAAATTAGTTGATGATCATTCTGACTGAATAATTTAGTATTGTCAATGATTCAATTTTTTTCTAAATCGCACCAAAAGTGCTTCTTAAATAATAAAATTGAGCACCATGAACTAAACAAATTAAAATTTTATGTGAAAATAATTTATTTTTTATAAAAATATTAAATCATTAAATTAATATTTTTAAGTTTGATAAGTAAAAATTTATATCACTTTTTGCTTGCTTAATTTATCACTATTCATCAAGCGTTGGAGTTGGAACTTCAATATATTGCACATATTCACATATGCAATAAATTGAATGTAACTAAATATTAATTAATGCTTTATGTTCCAATGTTTTATGTGATGGCAGTATATATATATATATATATACTCGTATATATATATATATATATATATATATATATATATATATATTTGGAGCAATTACTCGCTTCGTTACCTATTATTTGAAACATTGAACATGCAGAAACTGTACCAGACACCAGGTGTTTAGTGCGCTTAAACCTAAATGACAGTTACGTGTACTTGCGAATGTTCTATGTGGCGAATACGGTTAATGAAATTTGCACATTTCAATAATTTTCTTTGATATTTCTACTCTGTAATGAACACCAAACGGAAGTATCTAGTATTTTACTCTAAATTTTAATTTTACGCTATGTTATTTTACGATATCTCTTTGCTATTTTACAAGACTCTATAAAACATCTAGTAGATTTAAATTCAATTCTCAATGCATCTAAATTATAAATACCAATAGTAAAAGGTTTACCGACATTCTCTCAAAAATAAGCAATATATAATTTTTTCTAATGATACTATTTTAAAGCAAAAGGTCAAAGATATGTAACTAGCCATCACCTTATTCTTACGACGTTTTGCTTTCCGGGTATAAGCAAAAATATTTCAATAATATCATAAAAGTATTTTTTTTCGTTGGTAGTTTTTTTTGGTTGATTATTCCTACCTCTAGGGACCGTCCATTAATTACGTGATCGATTTTATAATTTTTGAATTTTTTTACCTCCCCTCCCCATTGGTGATACGTGGTGATATTACAAATTACCCCCCCCCTCCTCCCTCTCCAAACGTCACGTGCATTTTTAGTCACGAGAAAAAAGTATAGAATTTTTGATTTTTTTTTTTAAATTCAGGTAAAAAATAAATACACGTGATATTTTACTATACATACCCCTTCTTACCCCACATGATATCTTGTGATTTTTTGTCAAACCCCCCTCTTCCTAAAAACATCACGTGATTAATGGACGCCTTCTTATATGTGAAAAGGCAGCTTCATATTATGTTAGGTATGCTAAAATTCGAAAATGGCTTACCGATTCGGCCAGTTTTAGTCTTAAAATATCTTTGATAGTCCGGAAAATGTGAGAAAGGTGAGAAATTATCTTAAACCCGCGTAAGAACTTTACATTTTACATTTAAAAATGTACTTTGAAGAGCGTGTAATTTAAAATAGTACAATGACCGGCTTATATGTCAAATGGTTTTGATAATTTGAAAGCGGTTGTTTTTAGGGTTATTTTCAATGTTGGTTATTCTTTCAATTTAATTTAATTTAGATTCAAACTTATTGTTTACCCGAATTCACTAGCAAACTCCTTAATAACAGAGAACTGTTGAGTTGTTTTTCCAGTATGTTCTTTCAGTATACAATGTCCCTTTGCGTCTGACAATTGTAAATTCCCCAAATTTATTAAATGTCCTTAACTGGACAGTTGTAAATAAAATAGAGAATAATTTTTTTGAGTATAAACTTTTTCCAAATGTTAGTATGAAAATGCAATTTTCGGTTTTGATAAATAAAATAAAAGGGAGTTGCATATTTTCCGTCTAGACGCCGTCTAAGACCTGCTAATCTGGTAGAAGCCGCCCACAAGGCAATTTCAAAACGAAAGGCACGCGACCAATGCAGCGCGGTTTGCTTTTGGCCGTGCCGAGCACGTGTCTGAAACTATAAACGTCAGTTCATGATGTTTTACAAATCCGGGTCATATTCACACCTTTAATCGAATGTCTATCTCAACTGGTTGTAAAGAAATAAACACACACTTTAATAATGGATATTGATTGGGAATGATACTGATTAGTTTTAGGTGAAAATTTACCGAGCCGTTTTCTTGTAATTAACTGTTGAAAAAAAAATTAAAACGATTTTTATGGAACTTTTTTGGCAATATATATCATGGTCTTATAGAACTTACTGAAATATTACGGCCTTACCACAAGTAGTTTAATTTAAAAAAATCATCAAAGTTTGAGAAAATTAGTAGTTTTTTTGCCGTTTGTTAAAATTAAAATTAGACGATTTACTTGGTATAACAATAGAGTACTTGGTCTTGAAGAACAGTGGCGGCGCTAGACCATTTGTGGGCGTCGGCGAAATTCGTTTGCGAGGCCCCCCTTTTTTACCAGTTGCAAGTTGACTAGTGGTGCATGGCATCGTTCCTAAAGGCAAAATGCTGAAACTTTTCGTGCCGTAATTTAAATTTTTGAAAAGCTTTAAAAAAATTTGTAAAGTGAAAGAAATTGACTTTTTTTAATTCGAAATATTTTGTTGAAAATTTTGAACTTTTTTTCAAAGCAATCACGTTGCGTTAGCGGATTAGAGACGAAATATCGAAGCGCGTAAACGCCGCGTTGCAGTCTAACTTAACTCACTATTAATTAAAATCTTTATAAAATATCTGATAATTTGATGTGCATATGCCAAATGGGTTTTGTTGTGCTTTCTTACTGGATTTCCAAAACCGCTAGACCTGCCTTCCTAAAAATGTAATCAATTTGGCACTTCTTGCCCCGTATCTTCAAAACGGGTTATCCTGCCTTTGCCAAAAACTAATCGGCACGTCTTCTTAACTTCAATACATGTCAAATGTTTTCTGAATTTTTCAAATTGGTCGATCCATGTGCGCGAAATCGTCGACGAAAATTTGCCAAAATGTACAGAAATCTTTAAAGATATATAAACATTTTTGTTTTCGATTTTTTTGCGATTACTATAACTGTATGAGATTTAATTTTTATCAGATAAATAGACCAATTGAAATAAACAAAAATTATACAGGTTAAAATAAACAAACTCTTGGGCAAAAATGGTTTGTTTTCCAGCTATTAGAAAAGCACTAAAATTAAATAATTATCCCGAAAAAGTTTCTTTTTTGTCATTTGATTAGCAAATTTTATGTTTTTTTGATCATTATGAATGAAAAATGGTTGGAAATCACTGGCTTAATAACTAATTAGACAAAATTTTGCAATCTGCAAGTGATTAATTAGATTTAAAAAATCTATAATCACACTAATTTGAGTGCACAAATCCGCACATCACATAGTAGGTACACATGGTCTGACTTTTTATAATTAATCATTTATCGTAGTTCCATAAAATTTATGTTAGATGCGACTATAATTTTTATATCTAAGTTTTTTTTTGAAAAAAGATTGTTACAATAAATTGCGAAGAAACTGTGCGGTCGATCTTGACGAAAAACAGCACGATGCCAACTGAAAACTTTCGATCAGTTTTTGAATTTTCAAAATTGGTTCAGAAATGTCAAAATGACATTTTTTTAAGAGTCTATAATTTTTTGTCGACGACATCAGAGCGGATCAACCGATTTAAAGGATTTAAAAAACATCCGATTCGTGTTGATAAATTGTCAAAGACAGGCTCAGCGGTTTCGGAGATACGAAAAAGTTTAAAAGGTTATCAATTTTTATTTGAAAGAACTGATCATCCCAATAGAATGATTAAAAATATATATTGTTTGTGTTGACGGTGTGAAACAATGATTAGTTTCAAATTAACAGTTTTTGTTATTATCTCATTGTTATTTCTCATTGATCAATTTATATTGATCATTGATTACTTTTATTTCTCGAATATTTAATTACTGTTTCGATACGTTAAGATTCCCACTCGTATGTATTCCCAAAAAGAACGATGATTTACAATTTACATTGTGCTCACATAAGAAATACTCAAATATAAACAACCAGAGAATTAGCTCCCGCGAAGTTGTTTAGATTTAATAATCTATAGTGTTGACAGACGATATTAGATTATGTCCATAAAAGATAAGAGAGTAAAATAATAGTGCCTGTAAGCCACTAATCACCTTCTTTATACTTTCTTTCTTTATACTTGTTTCTTTATACATTTCTTTCTTTATACTTGTTTATCTATGCCACTAATCACCTTTTTTACTCGCACATCCGTATGAAAATTAACTAAGTTTTAAATAATTAAAATTTTTCCGGGGCCTTCTGCGAGGCCCCCCCAGGCGCGAGGCCGTCGGCGGTCGCCGACACCGCCGACGCCTAGCGCCGCTACTGTTGAAGAACGTACTGAATCATTAAAGTCCTGCGGTTCAATTATAAAAATGGTTGATTTGTGAAAATTTGCTTTTAGAAAATACTCCGTGTTAACATGTTTGTTCGATTTCAATTATGTGTATTAAAACCACTCGCAATACTTTCAATAACTCATAAATTAATTTATTTTTTATTGATTAAGTCGATTATTTACACATATCGGGAAGTTCATGTAACTTGCCTCAAGGCAAAATACCAATACCAACTAGTTTTATATTTTTTGTCATTCTATATATTATTTTTATTTTCTTCTAAAAGAAAAGTATTTCGGGACGTAATAACTAACAAGGAGAACTTAAGGTTTACTCTTCTGGGATTTTGATGAAACTTTGCATTGTGATAGAGTTGATAGTCAAATTGAAAAGTTTAAAATTTTATTGGCCTATGACAAGCGGTTGAATTAAAAAAAAATAATTGAAATTGTGAAAAATAGGCAGGGCGCAATACACATACCTTGTAAGAAGGTTCAAATCCAGTCTGAAAATAAAAAATCGTTTGATAATTTCATTGTAGTAAATTTCAGGTAAAAAAACAATTTGTTTGGATACGTTGACTATGATTTTTTATATGTACTGTAAATTTTCATATAAATTCAACGTTTTTGCATATAGAATTGAAAAAGAATCTAAAATGAAATTGTTATAAAAAGGAAAATCAATCATATTTTACATACGATATAAAGCAAAAATATGAACTACCGAGAATTCTAAGAAATGATCATAAGAAACAATCGTTTTTTTATCTCCCATAGTAAATGAAATACAGTATAACATTTTATGATTTCTTCTCATAATCGTGGTCCATCAAACCCAATTTTATACCTTGTTTTTACGATCGTATGTGTATAAAAGCGAGTTTTTGAAAAGCGATCTATTTTTGCCAATAAAACTTACAATATTCTGAATAATACGGACTTCCATTTATTCAAATTCAAAGGCTCTATGGAATTTGTAATAATAAAAACTGACATTTCTTCACAAAAAGCACTTACCTAGCAATTGTGAAGGGGCAGCTTTTTTTGTACACAAACGTTGCGCCGCGCCGTCTGGGAGAGCTTTTGAAAACTTTATCGATAGTAAAGAGAGAGCTGGGATGATGGATAAAATGATAATAAAACAATAAATATAATTTAAATAATAAATGATAATACAAATATAATGTTGGAAATTTATTCAGTTAATTTTATATTTTGCAATTATTTCTTGTTAAGCACTATTTTATATACCCTTATTATATATTTCTGAGCAGCATTTCATTTTTTAAAAAAAAATTTCTCTATTTTGTAATCGATATTGCCAGTTCTCTCTTAACATTTAATTTTCGTTGGCATAATGAATAATAGTTTTATGTGTTTTTTTTTTTTTTGAAAATCCAAGATTTAGAATTTATTTTCTATTTCCTGCATCACTGCATTTTCAATTTAATTGGTGTCAAATTTATAGAATGATGAGTTGAAGAGTGATTTGATTCCTCTGTTTTTTTTTTTATTTTTGCCAATTTTCTTTCTTCACTGGCTCTTTATCTATAACCAGAGAAAATAAATGAACGTGTGTACACTTTGGAGCTTTCCAGAACTCGACAGTGACGAGGGAGCGTTAGAAAACTTTCGGGGAAATGGACGCGCTAAAGTTCATGGTACAAATCGTTTTTTAAATAGTTCCGGATGGCTGCGCGCACTTTTCAGAGGGGCTTAGTTTTCATATTTCCACATTGAGCTTTTGCTTCGCATTATTATGAAATTATATCGCATGACGTGGAAAATTAAACGAAAAAATGATTTTCAGTCGACTCCTAATTTTTTTTTCATGAAGTATATAAATAGTTTTAGTTTGAATTTTTCCGCTGTTTGATATATAATATTAGACTTGTCTAAAACAGAATTCATACTCAGATTGAATCAAACGGTGATAAAATTGAATTAAGTGTAGAGACTCATATTCGGCTGTACATATTCGAATTCGTAATGTCTGCAAGGAAAGGGTTTTCAATAATTAATATCCCATTAATATTTTATCATATTCTATTTTAGCTTCATTAATGATTTTTTATATAATATTTTAATTTACAGATTTGTTATATTTCCGACTAACTGTTTTTTTTTTGAGATTTTTGCTCCTATGAATAAATTCATATATTTTCTCTGATGATATTTTTGAATTTGAAGTGATATTAATTAATAACATTATTTAGTGTAGTAACAAAAAATCTACCATTTTTCCAATAGATGACTTAATTTATCCGTACCTTAAGTCTGATCTTGTTCTAGTATCAATGAAGGTTTTTTTTTATTTACATTTATGAATTACAACCAGTCGTTCTTATACAACATTCAGTAATTTTGATGGTTTGTTAAATAAAGGAAAAAGGTCGAAAGGTCACCCATTAGTGATCCGATTCGATGTTGGATACGTTTAGCTTAATTTCTTCCTTAACAGTGTTAAGTGTATGAACCAACCAATTTGGGACATACTTGGGTGCGTTTATAATTTCTTTCAAAATCCTGTTTTGAAATCTTTGTATTATGGCGATGTTAGATTTGCGTGCCTTTCCCCAGAGCTGTATTCCGTACGTCCAAATTGGTTTCAACATGACTTTGTACAGAAGAAGTTTGTTCCATGTGCTCAACTGAGATTTTTGGTTTAACAATCAGTACAGTTTTCTTCTCGTGATATACAGATGTTGACGTTTATATCAATGAAGATGAAGGAAATTTTATTAAAATTATATCAAAACTTATAGATCCTTGATTTCAATTCTTATTATATTATATTTCAGTATTTATAAAACATTTTAGTTATGATATTTCATCTTCCGCTATAAAAGTGGGTGGCGTTAGATAGATGAGATATCTTAAAACTAACTTTTAGAAAATAAAACATTCCGAAGGATTGTAATTGGACTACTCAGTTTTGTGGAGAAAGTTTGCTCTATTTTATAGTTTTTGTTTAATAAATGCGAAATTATGTGATAATCATTATAATATGCAAAGGGCGAAATATAGTAAAATGTCGTCCTCTGTGCCAATATTTTAAAAAATCAACATTTGTCTATTTTCAATATCGAGATCATCATTGACAAGGAATTCGTTTATATTTCATTCCAATAGAGTATTCATAGTGCCATTCCGAGAATTTGGAACAAAGTGCTTTTTTTCATAAAACCTCTCACTCTGAATATGAGATATTATAATGAGACAGCCAAAACAGGAGGGACTGCTCTGCTCGAAGAAAACTTTTATCCTAATTAGAATTGTGCCTTGAGTATAAAAGGAAAAATCCGATTAGTTCGTGCTCGGAATGGGTATAAGCTGTTTCGTGATGCTAAAATCGGACGGTTTTGTTTTAATATGGTTATTTCCAAGTTCGTTTAGTCTTTCGTTTATATCGTAATCAACTTTATTGCGGGTGAATGATATTTTTGTTAAAATGGAGGAAGGGATATGATCAGAGGAAGATGAAATATTATAACTGAAATATTGAAAAAAAGCCTTGAAATCTAGCATCTATTATTTAAGTATTAAGTCTCTCCTTCGATTCAGCTTGTTAGGTTATAATTTAACCTGTTTAGCTGTGAACTGATTTGTTGATATAATTTATGTATTTGTTGCAGTTCTTATTACAATCACTGATTTGCCACTAAATTATAATTGAAGATGATATATTTATTGATAATTTATTACATATGTTGTTACGCAAACTATACTTTTAGAAGTGAGTAAAATAAGTCCGATCCAAATCTTCGCTATCCCCTTACAGAAGCAGCCATCCCGTGTAAAAGCTTAATGCCATGAAGGTTGTCGCCTTCATGACTAATATAATAAAATGTAAATACGTCTGAACAGATATAATTTTATTTTTTTTTTTCGTTCATCTTCATTAACACGTTAATCGTCATATCAGTCATATGGGCCTATGATGCAAGAAGTTCTACATGAACCATGTCAGATATATATGTCTGACATTCTCGACTGAAATACACAGAGATCAAAAGTTTTATTATAGGGGCTATGTAAGTCATAAAAAATAATGCTTTTCCAGGAATTTTGGCAAAAAATTTCTTTGATACATTAAGTTCCCTTTATACATTTTTAACTACATTATCTAATAAAGTGTCCATGGCCGATATGATTGTTTTATATTATCGTGGCGCTTAACGTGTTAAATTATTTCATATGTAACTTTGCTGATCAAACCATCTTTCAAACATTATATTGCAACAAAACTCATTTATTACTATGGAATATTTCAAAGTTTACCATTTTGTTTGCGAGAAATTTATTCCTATGTCTGTCTCGAGACTATTTTTTCGTCTAACACGTGTAACACGCCGTTCACCTATATGTAAACGAGCAACACATCGAACAACCGTGTGTGTGGTTTATAATTCACTGCGCGTTTTCCGGATTTCCATCGCCTTGGCTAAGCTTGTATAGTGCCCACGGTAGCCGGTGGCATTAACATGATCTCTATAAAACTAGATGTATGATAAACTGAGAGTTGGTGATAATTTTACTTCAGGAGTCTCAGTAAAACTCCAGAAATAAAACATCTATAATGTTGATGTACGTTTGGCTCATTATAAATGATTAAAGTAAACTTTATGTATCATAGTTACGAAAAAAAAAAGAATTTTTTCAAAGAAAATGTACATTTTATTGGAAGTTTACAAAATATTGTTTCCCAATTTCTACACTTCAATACTGATCAACTACTTCTATTTTTTGGAAATTATATTTGACATCTGAAATATATGAACACTTTGAATGTAACAAAATATTTTTCAATATTAATGTTAAAAAATATTTTTTAATAAATTCTTTGGGCGGGGCAGAAAGGTCACTTTGACTTTGAGCAATTATATTGCGAAAACCTTATCAAACAAACAACTATCTATGTTCAGTAAAACTCCCAGCTAAGTGATCATTAAACAAATGTCTTTTTTGGTGTTTTCAAAAAATTTGTTACCTGGTCCTTTTTTACCTATAGGCGGGGTAAAATGGGACAGCCAGGGGACAAGCTGGTCCAATGTCTGTCAATTTTTCTAATAATAGCTATATTATTCAAGCAATGCAAAATATGAACTTTATAGGTACATTTGTTACAGAGATAACACTGTATATAACCGTGATCTAGTATTTCTACTTATATCTTCTAAAATTTACCAGGTCACCCAAACAAATATTTAAAAGAATTTGAAGTGAGGAATCTCTCTTACTCCTACTAAGATTTAAAAAAAATGGCCTTACGATCTTATAAAATGTTAAAAAATTAAAAAAATAGATGACTCATTGGGAATAGACTCTTGAAATGCATAAAGACCAGTGTATTGTCTCAAAAAATAATATTATTTTGTTCGGCAAAGAATATATGCAAAAAAAACTTCTGCAATTGTTTATTTTGTTTTTTACTACTCTTTATTGTGTACACTTTTGAAGCGGTGAAGCTTTAGTTAGTCCTTTTTTTACCCCACCCATGTGTGAGCTTTTATAGAGGTTATATGAAAAAAAAAACTGTTGAATCTAACTTAAAATTAACAATACATCTTACAAAACATTGATATAACGTAAACCTAAAAATTATATTAAGGTCTTGTACACTAAACAACAGTGCTCACAACCAAAAAACTACAACGAAAGAAAATACTTTTGTTATGGATTTTCAAACATTGTCGTTTATACGTACTCTCATAGCGACGTCGTAAGAATCAAGGTGATGGCTGGTTACAAGTCTTTTGCCCTCTACTTTCAATTATTGTTGTTAAAAAAATCTTTAATTGTTATGGGAAAACGTTGGTGGACCTTTTTACCTGCTGACCTTTATGACTTTCTCTATGCTATTTATTTTGTTCTTAATATAATATTATTATATCCACCAGCTCTCGCAAAAATCTCCGGTAACAAGCCGCGTTTCACATCATAGCGACCACGCGCGCTAACCGGATTTATTTTAAATACACAAAACGCGCGGCGGCCTGAAAAGCTGTCTGTTTTCCGAATCGATTTGACTTCGTGAAAAACCCTGAGGGCTGCATGTAATCGACACTGAGTGATATTCAATAATTGATTTGGAATTTGCTACTCTGCGTGATTTATGTTTGCGCAGAAAATCTTTTTTGGTTCTCTTTAAATATTGGAAGGGAAGGGTAGAAGACTCAGGAAAATGATTTCATAAATATATTAAATATAGGGTCCGCCATCTAACTTTTGCAGCCATTTTGAATCTTTAGCATCCATTTTGATTTTTTGGCATCCATTTTGATTTTTTGGCAACCATTTAAAAGTTAGGCTGCTGTGTGCATTTCCCTTTCAAACCAAAACTATTATTTCAAATTAAAAAAAAACAGTAGTTTTTTTATAGAATTTTCAAAAAAAAAAAAAGTTATTTGGCGGACCCTATATTTTTTATCGCTTTTATCATGTATTGAAAATCGGAATTTTTCTTTGATGAATTCTTTATAATCATGCTCCATTCATTCAGTTTTCTAATAAAATTAATTTAGGGTAATCAAAGCTATTACCACTATAAAATTATTTCCATGTAAATTTTATTATTGTAACCCTGTACGTGAATTTCGAACCATACCTTCGCCAGGCTAACGGGTTGTATGTGCCACATGAATAATAACGAAAACAGGGCACGTTTTGTTTTATGTATCTCGTGCATGCATTAGTAGGTGCAGGAAATGTGGATCATACGAAATATGTGAGCCGGAAGTTCTTCGGAATTATCTCATCAAGTGAGAGAGCTTTTAATATTACAACAATCTGTGCACCAGTTTAGGAGCTTAATATTAAATGTGTTTTTGAATGTACAAGATTTTAAAGACGGTGGCATAAGAGTCAGGGGTTGGAATTAAGACAATAATGGAAAACAAGTCATAATTTTATTCTACAACTTTTGTTCGAACAAACTTTTTACGTAGCTCTCACTGTTTACCTTGTAGGATAGAATTTGTGTGATATTTAGATATTTAAATGCAAAGTGCTGATAGTTTTGAGCAACTATTCAAACTATGTCATAAATTCGTCAAGAACCATGTAAAATTTTATACATCGTTAAATTGGTTTCAAAATTATTAGTTTTTTATCCATATATCATAACTTCGTATTTCTAACGGTTTAGCCTATGGGCGAGTTAGACTGCCAAAGTTTAAGGAAAATCTCAAGAAAATTCTATTTGACTTTTAAGATATAGCAATTTTAATTTTTAATTTTACAACAAATTTAAAACTTTTAAAGTTCAGTTAAATCAATAATACAGCACAACTTTATAATTGCAGTTATAAAGCAGAAATTTATATTTCCGCAAGCAGAAATTTATATTTCAAATTAAACTCTCCTCAATTCTTGAAATTATGCAAAAATAATGTATTAAATAAATAATAAGTTGAATTACCTCTCCAATATTTACTTCAAACTTTGTACAGCACCATCAAATTCTTCAGAACCGGTTTGTAATTTTAAATTTCATTAAAGATCCAGCAATGATTTCTGTACATATTCCTTCTTGATAACGAATCGTCACGATTGGTGGCTTCGGAATAAATCAAATATAATTAAATTGCGGAATCTTGGTCGTTATTTGAACTTGCTATCTTCTCTATCGGAACGTGCAATATTCCTTTTAAAGTTTTTATTCGGCACGAATTTCACATTTGCATTCTCGATGCGAAGTGTATTACTTTTGACGGGATTATAATCCTATTTTAATTTTGAGGCGCTAGTATTCGACTAAAAAAGTAGTTAGTAGGTACGGAATTTGGGGACATATTAGTTGCGGTTGTTATTTGTGTTAGCAAAATTTACCAAGTTGCAACATAATATTATTTTTGAATTATACTTTTTTTTCTTTTTGCATGCAGCATGTTTAAAAAATAACACATGAAAAATACGAAACGAACCAAATCTGCTGTCCGAACAATTTATAGCTCCGGATTTCGTCCGACAGTGACACATGAGCCTAGGGGTTATAACCGTTCCGCCGGCGCCTTGCCCCAGCAATTTTAATACATACATAAGCACGATTTTAATGCGTGCTTTTAGTAAAAGTGTCAAACATTTACCTTGATTACCATCAGATGTAGATAAGCGGATTATGGGGTTTTTATAGTACACCCTAAGTTGTTCCTAACACGCGGATCATTTTCATTATTTAACACCTCTTTTAAACCGTATAAATATGCTATTGCGGTAATAATGACTATTATGATCCTGACGAGACCGGAAAGTCGATCATTCTTATGATTTTTGAAATAACACGGAAAGTCAGCTGTGCATAATGAACAGCAGTCACATAAAATCTATACAGATGCTCTATAGCTTGTAATTTTTAATATTCTAATCTAGTTAGAAACTTTATTAGCATCTAATGACCTTATTTATTTCATGTTTTTATTCACCGGTAAAGAAAGTCGACCCGGATGCTTTGGCGCCCGGGTCGTCACGCCAGATATTATAAATCAGAAATGTTTAAATATTATAAAAATTTAATATTTATATCTTTTTGTTTATTTTTATATCCTAAATATTTTTATTATATATTATTATTTTCGAGTATGCAAATGATACATGAGATTTGTATGTGTGTATGAATATGTAAATATGTGATGATAAACTTCACTAATAAACACTACAGAACAGTAATAACACTTCAATATGTGTGATAGTACACGTAAGATACAAGAACCAGTAAGGATCAAGGATACATTTCCATATGAGTAGACAATACACAGAACAGGATAACAACAGCATTTGCCAACTTCAACATGATGGCTTTCGAAAACATTATAGAAGATGTAGTATACACCTGCAATATTGCGAAAATCTATGCGTACACCCACATACTGAACTCAGAAGATGAAAACATAAGATATACAATTGCTTTCACACACATAAGGTCACGAAGCAAGTAATATAGTCTTATTGCTTCGCATCCTCTTAAAATATGTTCACATGCAACATAATATTTTACTTGGGTGATGGGAGATTTATCACAAGAAGTAAATGGAATATTTGTTACATTACGAAGATTTGTTTTTATATTTAGGAACCATAACATGATATTCTACATTTACATTAAACATATCACAATCCAAGCATGTAGGCGAGTACACGAACAATATGTTACATGAGCCTGACATACACTCCATAGAATCTGCGCGCTTATATTTGATACCAACACAGATATCGATTTTCATAAACCAACACCGAATTTACATGTAAACTAAGCTGTATTAAACTATTAGCTGTACCTTGAGGGATCTACAACATGTACTCACAAAAAATGATTCATTTACACTGGTTTACATAACATGAAAACGATTCAACCTTTAACACCCACGGGCCACAGAAATTACAATATCTAGAATATTGTCAGTAAAAAGTAGCGCGCACGCAACAAGGATTTCCGACCCGGAAAATAACAAAAAAAAATTAAATGGATGTGGAAGTTGTTCGGAAAAATATAGAAAACAAAACTTAAAAAAAAAGAAACATGGCGATGTGCATTGGAATTGTTTGTCTGTGTAGGTGTACGTGTTTGCGACCGTTTTGGCGTAATAACGATCTGACAGCCGCGGTCAGACGGTCGGTGCAGGCCGGGCGACTTTTGGCATCATCCTTACAACGCTCCCCGTCACATATCCTACGACAACTTCATTTGTGTGATGATGATGATGAAGCTTCTTTGTGTGCTTGCGGGGGTGTTGCGGTAAGTACTTTGATGATTGATGTCATTTGTATATTAATTGTTAATTGAGACATTTACCTCCATTCAAACATCATGATTACATATGCAACGATCAAAATTCTAATGTTTTCTAGCATCACTTGCAACCAGTTGAAAACTAGCATAGTTGTCTCTGTAAGTTCTCCAAAAGTCTCATTGAGATGTATTGAAAATATTATTCTTTACATAACTGTTAGTGATATATCAGATCAATTTATCTATTTTTCAAAAAAAAAGATGATGTAGATTTATCATCAAATCAAGAATTTATGACAATTTTTTTATTTTAAATAGAAACATATAGAACGTTTGTGGAAATATTTTAAAATAAACTAATCCATAATTGATAAAAAAAAATTAAATATATCTATCAGTCTCAGAGACTCACTTCATAACATAAGACTTATGTTTCGAATTACTAATTCATATGGAAAATATATAAGATAATATTTTTTTAGTACATATGTAGAACATTGTTCAGAAACAATTATGTATAGATTACGGAAATGAAATTTAAACAAGTAAGACTTATTACACGTGCATATGATATTCAAATATGCAATATTTATACATTCATGATCAAGTAATAGCATTCAGATATTTAAAGGTTAGAAAGTAATAGCTTATATCATAGTTTCAAAAAATGTTCTTGAAAAAAAAATTGGAAATCATTTTTGAGTTTTTATGGTAACCTTATAACGTGTGAAAAAGGGTGAACTTTGGTTTTTCCCTTAGATTTACACTTTAGGAATTTTATTCTGGAATAATACAAAAAATATTTTTTTTCCATTCTCACTCAATCAATGGTTAATAGTGGTGACCAATAAATCCGTAAAATAGGTGGTCAATGAAATTGCAAAAGTTTCAAAGGGTCAATAAATCAGACCATACTGTATTTTTTGTTTAATGCGGGTGAATCCATTTAGTGCTAACTCAATCAAATTATTGCATAGAATATAATTCATTTTTAAATTGGAAAATGCAGTTAACTGAACCTCATGAATTTGAGCGGTCAAAACTTTCATAGTGCACAAAGTTCACTAAACTTTTACTCCGTGATAATGACTCTTGGTCAGAGAACGACATGTTGGACCACATGCCGAAGCCAACAATCAGCTTTTGTAAATGCTTTGATAGTTTGCCGTAATTAATTTTTTCATATTATTTTTAAATATTTGTGCATTATCTATATATATAGTAATTTAAAAATGACCATTATTAGCTTAGTAGAAAGCTTAATACTACTCATACACAATATACAACCCATGACAGTCATGTCATCTTGCTTTGCTGCATGAATTCTCTATTATCATTTTGTCTAAAATATTAACAAACCATTCGATTTCCTGGTTCCAAAAGTCTTCTATACTTCAAATTTTGTCACATTCAAATGTGCACAATCCTTTTTTATTTGAAAGCCTTTCGAACTTTGAAGTCACAAATCATCGACGGAAGTTTTTGATGCCATATCTTTCTAAACAAACAAAGGCTTTTCAATATCACAGCTTATACACGGAAACACTTTGTCACGCGAATTCCATAGTGAATGCTTTACGACACGCCAACGCCATACTAAATATAGGGAAGAAGAATTAACATGAAAGGGAAACCCCCGAAAATATTTAATATATAGTCTTGGGAGAACATGATGCTTAATACAAGCCGACTTGTTGACAACGATAAATAGCTACTTCATAGTGAAAATTGCCCCAAAAAGAAGGAGAATTTAAAAAGGGTTGGTTTTCTATGTTTTAGATAGATAGATAGATACTTTATTCTATCTATTATTATATTTATAGGGAAGAGCGGAGGATAAAAATCCAGGGGTAAAAGGGTCCACAGAGTAACATAGTTCGATAGTTGTTTGTTTGATGTGTGTTATTTGTTGTGATATAATTAGTTCGGTTTTCACAATGTAATTGCTCAAAGTCAAATTGAGCCTTTGTGCTTCGCCCTATATCATAATAATGAATTTGAAAGTTTCTATATTTATTTATAATTAATTTTTAATGAGTTTCATAATTTTCTCCGACATTTTAGAAATTTTACCATGTGATATCAATATCGGAATAGCTATTGTAACAGCTTTGTACAAGCTGTATTTCCAGTGGACGACACCTAATATCTTTTCAAACTAACCTCGTGTTATTCATTTTTAAATATATTTTTGCAAGTGAAAAAATTCCAGAAAATACTTACCATGTTCGCTGTGAGTTATTACCGCCCAGTTTGGCTTACGTACGCGCTGAGAAAATTTGCAAATTGCCAGGAATAGCGCGCGAAGCATAAATCCTTCGAGTTCTTTGAGTGTGTATAATAATATCCCGGACCGGAGAATGCAAGGAGTGTAGCTCAGTAGCTTCTTCCTCTGTTCTTAAATATTCATAATGGAACAACCAGACCGCTAGATGTTTCCAGTCTTATTCAAAAACCATTCTTTTATATATAGACTGCGAATAATAATGATAGAGGAAAAAGCGCTTTTCAAAGGCTGGTAATTATAAATAATGCTATAGAAAGCTAGCGACCTGGAATTTTCAGAAAGGATATAATTAATGATACAACTGTTCTGTTGGGCTTTTAATGTTTTCATTTTTGTGCTAGGTAATTATGTCCTATTGTATGTCATATGGTAAAACTTAGTTGTAAAAACTTAGTAATATGCAAATGGAACCGAATTATTATTATTTCAATAAGACATTAGACCTGTTTGCCTCTCTAGCGTTCCACTTTACCACGTCTATAGGGTAAAAAGGACCAAATGACAAATTTAAATAAAACTAGTGGGGTGTCTGGCATCGTGCCTTAAGGCAAATTGCTGGAACTTCCAGTACCGTAACGACATGTTCGAGGAATACTGAATATTTTCAAATAAATTAATATAAATATTGTAACATTGTCTAATATTTATAAGAATTATATAAACTAAATGAAATTATTTGTTTAAAGTATATTAGAACTACAGTCAGAATTAAAAATAAAATCTGAATTATTTTCGATATACAAAAAAATTTTTTTTTGAAAAAAAAAAAGTTGAAACATCTTTTTTCTAAAATCAATTATTTTGTTAAGACAAGCAGAAAGTTCTTTGAATCATTTAAATCGGACGCTTAGCTCTCAAAAGCTGCCATTTTTTACACACTTAGCTCCGTATCTTCGAAATGGCTGGGCCTGCCTTTGCCAAAAACTAATAAACACTTCTCCCAATCATTACTAATTGAATGTTTTTTAGATCATACAAATCGGATGTTCCGTTCTCTCAAAAACTCGATTTCTATTTTCTGCACTCTTCGCTCTTTATCTCCGTAACTGCTGGACCTGCTTTTGCCAAAAACTAATTTTTTTTGAACCATTCAAATCGGTTGATCCGTGCGCCCGAAAACGTGACTGGAAATTTGTATCCATACATACATACACATACACGCACACACACATCCATTTTTTCTGAGGTATGCTAAAATGTTCAAAAACCCTTCAAAACGACGAGAAATGTAAAAATTTTCAATTTCGATTTTCGGCCCATTACAATAATTTACCTAACGGGAAGTTAAAAACACATTTTTACAATAATAAATTGGATAGAAACATAGTCAGATAGTTGTATGTTTCATATATGTTATTTATTTAGATTTACAATATAATTTTGCTCAAAGTCAAATTGGACCTTTGTGCCCCGCCCTACCATATTTCTATCAATCTCATATTTCAATTTACAAAGTTTGGAAAAATGTGTTATTTTGGATAGTAAATTAATCTAATCTTTTATATCGAGATTCACATTTGTCTATATTTGCTTTTTTATCCAGAGAGATTTAAATCCCTGATGTACTCTGTGTTTTATATCGTTTCTAATATAAAGAGAATGCCTGTGCTGGCATCGTTAGTGTTTCTCTAAATAATAGATTAGCTCTTTGTGATCACTACTGTAAGGCAAATTACTTTTGTAAGCTTACTGAGAGATCACAATTAACCAACAAATGTATAGGTACTGTGTAGAGGTAGACGATGAATTGCGGTCGAGTTTGTTCGATTATAATAATTACATCACTGCCATTACAACTGACTATTGGAGAATTGGACATTCAATTTTAAGTTTTTAACCTCTATTCTATGTTTTATTCAGGAAACATCCGTGACAGGTTAATAGTGATATTATTTAATGGGATAATTAGATGGAAGGTCATGTAATGCAAATCATATGACACTTAAGACTATTCAAGTGAATCTAAATTATAGCTAATTACAGCAGTAAAATTTGTTTGCATTATTTTTTTTTGTTGCCAACATTTTTGGAAATGTAATGAATGAGCAATTCTTCAAATTTGATCTTAATCTATTCCAATTTAAATAAATTATCCTTTGAATTCAATGTCAACGTCTTTAATCTCGCCCATATTAGGGTGGCCACTAAGTAAGTGCGGATTTTTTGTTAGAAAATCAAAGTCGTTTTGCTCATGGAACTAAATAGCTTTATTCTGAACTCCATTTTAATCATTTAGTTTTGTCATCTTTCAAGCTGCATCAATATCCCACTCTCATCAAAATTCTGGTTCTTATTAGCCAAAACCTGAATCGGGTACAATTTGGCACCATCTTCATATCACCATCATCATCATCATTATTGTTTTTTTTTTTTTAATTCATGGTTTTTGTCATCTTTCAAGCTGCATCAATATCCCATTGTCATTAAAATTATGGTTTTTATTAG
>NW_020539725.1:55315079-55353070 GCF_003426905.1 Ctenocephalides felis | reverse complement strand
TTACAAGGAACGATGCATATATAAACAAAACTAATTGAGTCGAGTTAAAATAAAATAAATCCGAGGAACTTCTCATATTTTTAAGAATTTATAAGATAATAATAAAATGATATCGATATTTTGTAAGAAATACTTTAAGTTTTAAAAATTTTGAAGTTATTTAATTGATCTGTTTTCCTTAATAATATTTCTTCACACCGTCAACATGAGGCAAGGTTTTCTTTTTAATCGTTCATTATTCATGAGAGGCTTTTAGGGGGAGGCGGGTTAACAGCAAATCACGAAAAATCACTTGGGGAAGGGAGGGGACTAGTGAGATATCACGTTTATTTATTTTTCACTTCAAAAATTTTCAAAAAAAACATATTTTTCCGTAAATTCGAAACGTATTACCAAGGGGAAGAGTGTTCCAAAAATCACTAAAAAATTAATCACGTGATTAATAGACGCCCCCTACTAATAAGATTCTACGCTCTCAAAAACTGCAATTTTTTTACTTCTAGCTCCTTATTTCCTTTGACATGCCCTTGTCATAAACTAATCAGCATATCTCGCCATCAATACGAATCGATTTTTTTCTGAATCATTTAAATCGGTTGAACTGTGCTCCGCAAATCGCAGACGAAACAAATAATCAGATTACTTATTGAAGATCTATGAGCTCTAAGATAAACTTAATAACTAATTCAATAAGATTGAAAGCAGTTTCTAGTATGCATTTGCATAACTCTTATGTGAGCATATGACTAGAATATAGATCATATGCAACTTTCGAACGTATGTTTATGGGCTGATAGCCCATACTTCAGCATTATTTATTGATATGCAGTGTTAAATTAACCAATATTATAAACTGACTGGTTATTGGGGGCTTGAGTCATTGTTTAATATCAGCACAAGTATATCATCATGATGTTTTCTATTATGAAAGTTGAATCAAATCTATTTAACAGCAATAAACCATCATAAAATTTCATGAGCCGTAACCTTACATTACGATGACTTCATCAAATAGTGATTTACGGAAAGAGAGCGATAACCTGGTTATCGCTTGTTCGCCAAATATACCTAAATCTATCATTTTCGTGTGATTTCTGCAAGTTTTGTTATCTATTGTACTCAATTTCTTGCTTAAGCTTCATTCTTGCGTTATCTGACAGATTAAGCCAGTAATGCGACTTCATCAAAATCGCATTTAGCTTCACTATACCGCAGGCAATAACTTGCGAGAGATGTACTCCGATAAGGAGACGGAATCGAGGATAAAGGATTATACAATTTTGCTATAAGTCGATATATTTTTAATCCTATTTCGAATACTAAATATACTTATCATAGAACAAACTATGGTTGTTACTTCAGATTATCTTCTCAATAACAAGTATCGTTTCTTACCATATTAACAGCAGGTGATGCTCTCTCAAAAATTTGTCGGTCATAAACAAAGTCTATCTAGGTGAATCATTCAAATCGGTTGATCTGTGCTTTGCAAGTCGCGGACGAAACAAATAATCTCTAAGGTTAATATTATTAACTCTTATCTCTTCTGACCTTCTCTTGCCATAAACTCATTAGCACATTTCGCCATCAATACGAATCGAATGTTTTATAAATCATTCAAATAGGTTGATCTGCGCCAATCTGTGCTCTGCAAATCGTGAACGAACCAAATTATCAGATTGTTGAGCCGTATGAGCTCTAAGGTAAACATAATAACTAATCTAATAATGCTTAAAAATCTGACTGTCATAAAAAAATCTATCACGAGAATAGCATATATTAAAAGCTTAGCTCGGCTTAAATTAAATAAGTCAAATAAGTTTTAATTTCTTAAAAAAAACCTACGACATTCTAGTTTGCCTCTTTTTATTTGAAAAAGATTAATTTCCAATTTGTGCATTTTTGTACAGTTCTCCAATAATCGCTTTATTTTGTTTAATAAAGTCTTTCAAAAGTCAAAACTTTAGTCGAATGAAAGCGTTTGTATTGATCGTAACTATCACAAAAAAATTATTCCATGTAGTTTGTGAATTATGAGCTTTTATGTGCAATCTAGAGCTTTGGGCAATTAGTGACCATTTTTGGATTATTGTGGTGAATTTTTATTATTTCATTTGGCTTAAATCCATCATCGTGAATAGAATTTTTAGGGAAATTGTATAATCATTTTTGACTATGGTCCTAGAAATGTTATTTATGATGACGGATCCAAAGCATAAACAAAATTAATAAAAGTTAACCACAATAACCAAAAAATTGTCACAGTATGCCTAAAGCTCTTGGTTGCACTTAAAAGCTCATAATTTTCAACGTGGAATAATTAGATTTTCTATCATTTTTTCCATGTTTTTTTAAATTTTTTTTTATTTTGCACTATACATATATATCTTCATATTTTTCAGACAGGGGTGTCTGGTATAAGAGATTATGGTTTGCTTCATTCTATCTATTGCATATTACTTCATTTTAAAATATTTGATTAGGTTACGATCATTTTAGTTTGATGGTTTGGTTTTTTGGTTACGATCAACATTATCCATTTGCTTCAGCTTGACGTCGATTTCTACACACCCTGTATATAAATATGAAAAATTTAAGAAATATCACCAGTGATATTACTTTATACAATAAGAAACGCGAAAACTGCAAAATACTTCAAACAGTTTATACAATGCATGAAACAATTTTCCATTTCATAAATGTCGACCTTTTATCATAGTGCGAAAACTTTTACTATAGTGAGGAAAATGGAATAACTATAACACATGTCGCTGATACTTTATTGATAAATTGTGAAAGATAAAGGAGTTTATTTCGCTACTGTATTACGTGAACCCTAGTGTTATTCTGGCCGTTATAGTTGATGATATATTTCACATAAAAACTAACATACCCTGTAAAAGTATCATAGAGGGACGTTTATTATTTTTCCGCATTTATTTTGTTCACATAATGATTGGTTGCATTTACTTTACGAAAAGGACAAGGTATACATATCACAATGGTACTCACAAAATTTGTCACAACCGTACCCAAAGCACACATTTGGAAACAAATCATTAATACCGACTGCTGACAATTAACTATATATAACTACATATAACTATAACAAAGTGATCTGTATAACTGGTACAAGTACCAGTTGTTATTATTAAAAAAATCGAACAAAAAAACTTACTTTTGACTCTTTTGAATGAAATGCGGTCCATAGATTATGTTAATATTGGATTGACTCAATGCAATAATGGAAACTTGTTCGAACAAACATACTTCATCTTCTTCCCTTTGGACCCTATCGCAAAATCATCAGCAATATTTTATTACTAAATTATTTATCCTTTATAAATGATTTTCAATCAATGTCGTCCAATGTCTCCTAAATTCAGTAAATGAAGCAATAAAACGACCTTTATAATTTTTTTTCCTCCACCGGCTACATAATCTGGACGCCTTTCACACAAAATTTTATCATCAGTCAATGTCAGTATTGAAATCGGTAAATGCCACAGATTATATCAGGACACTTTGATATCTCCAAATCTTTATATAGAACCCCCTAAGCATCTCGAGTTAAACAGGTGTAAAATCTCCCTGGGCTGACGATTAACGAAAGGTTAAATGTAGGAAATTATACTTCTGGGCAAGAAATCATTAAATTAATACGAGTTTTCGCATTAAATTAATACGATGAAACTGGTTTTGAATTCTCTATGTAATTTAAAACCTTGTTCTCTATTTTCTTATACTGTAGATGTTAGCGCAACCACTTCGGTTTTGTTGTCTGTTTTCAAAGCACGTTATTGTAGTCTTTATAAGTTTTCTTTGAAGATTGAAGTTTTATCATAGCTTTTGTATATAATCTACTCGTATATGTATTCATATAAAACCATATTCTTTTAAATTGACTTTTACTTAATATAAGTTTTTGTATAACCGAGATTTTTGCTTTCATATTTTGTAAAATATTGAGGTTTTTATTAATAATATTATAATCTTGTTTTTATGCTTCATATTGAACTATGTGATTCACTCAATATATTATTCCCGAATTCACTTTAAATAAGAGTTTAATTCGTTCCGTAACCACGCTCGTATGTCGAATCGCTCATATCTCGAAGCACTTTTTTTCCTATAAACACATTGAAATGCCGTTAATTCGTTCTAGCACTGTGGTTTTTGTTTTTTGAATATTAAAACTAAATTTACTGGGTATTAATTTAAATATTGTTTTTTCTGCCCATTCATGATATGTGAAAATGAGTTAGACAGGTTTTTTTGAACAATTACCATACAAACTTTTAGGGCCCAGAAAGCTGTTTATTATAAATTATTGTAAGGCCCTTTGCTGGAGTTATAGTATTTATCAAATCCTTTAGTTTAAACACAGTACATATCTATGGTGGTCCCTCCTTGTCTTCTTCATATTTTTCAATAATTTCACCCTTTAATTCAAGAAAAATTGCCTTTTTTTTAGATCCGTGTTTATAAAACTACATAATACTTTGTAAATGTACAAAAAGCTGAAAAACGCAAACTCTACATATGTAACTGTACAATCACTATTAATGTATACACAAAATTTCGAACGTTAAAATAATCCTTGATATATTCTCTCAAGTAAATCGTTACTACACAATTAATATATAATTATTTTTCTAAATATTAAATAAATTTACTATCACAAAACAGCCAAAATATTTCTATGGTAGTAAAATCATTGGTACAACTGACTAAATTTTTCATATTTTCATTTTGCCATTTACATGTTTCTAGAAAACTCTTACTCGATCAAAGCGGGTCGTATCTCAAAATACTCGTAAGTCGAGGTATCACTGTATTATTTTTTTACAAATTATTATTGATAATCATCTATATATTTATAATGTTTAAACAGTTCTTTTTTATTTTTTGGTACATTTATAATATTTTTATTACGAGTAGGGGAAACTGGGTACGGTTGTGCCAGGGTACGGTAGTGACAGACTATACCGATTTTGAGATAGGGTCCAAAGGGTGAACGATGAAGTATGATTATTCACACAAGCTCTCTCATTATTGCTTTCAGTCAGTAAGACACTGGCATTAACAATATTAACATGATAGACTCTAATGCTTTCGAAAAATCAGAAGCCAGATTGCTATTCGTTTAAAGTTATAATTATTGAATATAAAATCTTCATTAATTTGATTCAAAATGGATAAAATTAATGAATAAATCAACTTTCAGAAAAGGCTTTTTATGCGATGTTTGCAACTTTAATATCAACTTTGACAACTTTTCTTGTTTTGTAACAATTTATATTTATTCTCGCAAAAACCTCAATTCTCCATACAATAGCCGTTGATTTCAGAGCTTTTGTTTATTTCTAGAATAATTTTCATAAAGAAAATCTTCCGAGCGGGTTTTGTTACTTATTTTCCTTTGGACTCATTTTCTTGCCATGCTTTTTTCTCAAATTTCTTAATTAAACGAGGCGCCTTAATAGCATGTTAGGGAGTTGTTGGGAGATGATTAACGACTAGGTAATTTATGATCGCCGTGCATTCGCGAAACATGAGGCTCGAAACTCTATTATGGTGTTTTGGTTATTTGCAAGTTTCCACTGATATTATTACGAGCTTTTTCCGAAAGACGAAGCTGTACAACAATGCATTGTGCCGGTGCATTATTTGCAATGACATCGCATTTCTATTTCAAAACTAACTAGATTTCCATAAAGAACTGATTTTAGTGTTTGAAATGTTTGCTTTCAAAGTGTATTTGCTGTGGAGTTCGATTTTCCTTTGTAGAACCAGGAGATATTTGTTGGTAGCTTCATGTTTGGATTCATGGTTTACCAAGGTAATAAAAGAAACACCTACATCACCAATGTTGTTTTGTATGTTAATTTTATACCATTTTTAACAAATTCTAATTTGAAAAAGGTGTATGAAAACCGAATATTGTGATGACCTCAAAAAATTACCAAGCAGTTAAATTTATCAATTACATATGATTTATGGGCTTTTGAAGCTTTTACGGTTGATCGGTTTTTTAAAACCGGTTTTTAGAGGAAAATCAAGGAGTACGAAAACTGAAATCGGGTGTGATGGCCTTTTGAAACATTTAGACTTAATCGGTTTTCTATAAATCGGTTTTGGGGAAAAATTAAGGAGAACGAAAACCGAATATTGTGATGACCTTAAAAATTACTAAACAGTTGAATTATATATGATTTATGAGCTTTTGAAACATTTAAGGATAGTAGGTTTTTTAAAACCGATTTTCAAGGAAAAATGAACGTACGAAAACCGATTAATGCGTGACCTTGAATATTATTAAACAGTTAAAATTACTAATTACATATGATTTATGAGCTTTTGAAACATTTAGGGTTAGTCGGTTTATGAAAAACAGGGTTTTAGGATAAATTTACGGTATTTTAAAACCGTTTTTAGTATATTAAATAGGTTTTCAATATATGAATAGCACCTAAAAAAAATTGACAATTAAAGCTTAATGTCTACCAGATTGATTAACATACTGTTGCAAATCGATATTCATCCTTTGTTTTACTGTTACATATAAAAATATTTACACCATTATGTAAAAATTATGCATAAACAATGAATAATTAATTGTTTTTAAAGTAATTTAATCCTGGACAATTAATGTTTTTTTGTGCTACTAAATTGCATCAAAGAAATTATCAATAAATTGGACAATATAAATTCATCCAAAAGCTGCCTTTAATCACTAAAAAATTTCTGTATTTTTTTTGTTCGAATTATTCGACCAAATAGTTTTTTTTATAAAAACTCGAAACCGGTTCAACCCAGTCTTGGGAAAATACTATTAGAAAACCGGTTTTCAAAAAAGTGCTATTCGAAAACCGGTTTTATAAATGTCGGTTTTTGTATAAACCCTGGAACCATTAGATAATTATTTTCTAATTTGTTTTGATTAAATTGAATATTACATTAATTAAAATCTAATTGAAAATCATACGAACAGTAATAGTGAAACTAGCAAAGTAATTATTGTGAAAACATAAACTATTAATTTACAGACTGTAATCATGATTATTAGTTTAAAGTACTGATTGTATTTATTTTAATTAAAAATACCATAATCATTAGAAACTAGATTACATTCTGGAAAGTAAAAGAAAATCGTTATAATCTCACTAATCGGGCACTTCGATAGGCCGACAACTTCAGTAATCCAACACCCCTTGCGCTGGATATTTTTTTTAAAGTTTTTGGAAAGTTTAACGTTATTTTGAAAATCATATTTTAAAAATTTGAAAAATTGACTCACTCGAAATAATCCAGTAATCCGAACATTCCAGTAATCCGATACTCTCCAGTTTTTAATAATGTCTAGAATAGCCAGATTCTACTACATATCGTACTATTCGGCCCAAGAACATAAATTTACTAATTGATTGATTTCGTAACTAATAAAATTATCTCAAACGTTTACAATTACCAATCAAACCCCATTCATTAATTTCACATTTCTCTACGATTTTCCTTTATATTTCAAGAGTTTTAATTTTTTGCAACATATAGCAACTTTTTCATAATACAATTTCCTCTCCAATGTTGAAGTAAAGCTATCGGAAAATACTTTTGAAGGAAAGTATTATCAGAGCAAAAGTAATCAGAGCGCTTGAATGAACACAGGTAGTTTGCGATGCATTGTTGCATTCAGTGTGATTTTATGATGTCTGCGAATAGCTTTGATACATATTACATATGTGCGAAAGTTCAATATGTACTTTGTACTCGTAAAAATGACTGTAGAGTATCAGAAATATTGTTGGAATATATGTACATATATAGAAGTGTTAGGTTTATATATTATGAACAAAACTTTTATTTATATAAAATAATCAGAACACTAGAAAAAACTAGTGGTGTACGGCATCGTGCCTTAAGGCAAATTGCTGGAACTTCCCATAACGTAACGAAATGTTCGAGGAATATTAAATGTTTTCAAATAGATTATTGTACATAAATACTGTAACATTTTCTAATATTTGTGAGAATTATATAAACTAAATTACAAAGTTAAAATTATTTATTTAAAGTATATAAGTGAGCTTTAGAACTTCAGCCGGAATTAAAATTGAAATCGGAATTAATTTCGATATACAAAGAAATTTGAAATAAAAAATTTGTTTTCCAATAACAATTGTTTTCCCAACACAAGCAGAAAGTTTTTTGAATAATTCAAATTGGATGCTTATTTTTTCTCAAAAACTGCCATTTTTTTGTACATTTAGCTCTATATCTTCGAAATTGCTGGACCTGCCTTTGCCAAAACCTAATCACCTCTTATCCCAATCATTACAAATTGAATGTTTTTTTGGATCATTCATATCGTATACTCAGTTCTCTCAAAAGCTCGGTTTCTATTTTCTGGACTCTTCGCTCCGTATCTCTGTAACGGCTAGACCTGCCTTTGCCAAAAACTAATCAAAACATCTCTCTATCAGTAGGAATCGAATTTTTTTTAACTATTCAAATCGGTTGATCCGTGCGCTCGAAAACGTCGACGAAAAATTGTCTCTACTCACACACATTTTTGAGGTATGCCAAAATGTTCAGAAACCTCTGAAACGTGAAGATATGCAAAAATTTTCATTTTCGGCCCATTACTTTAACTTACCCTATGGAAAATTAAATATATCGTGTTTTGATATAATTATTTGCTAAATTGGATACGGATTCTGGTGGCAAAGAGGGGATATTTTTTCTCCATAGATACTTGCATTTTGTTGACTTGTTTTTATTTCTTTGAAAATAGATTTGTTCTTTGGATTTATTATAATATTTTATAATAAATAATATTATATTATTGCTGAAGCTGGACATAATGGGTTCAATTCTCCCTTATCATCCTAATAAATATAATCCTATAAAACTTAATTAATTTTGTTTTACAAAAGTAAGATTAACTATATCTCCAACTTATCTAAGCTCTTATGCAAACTACGCATTAGCTATATAATACTTCTTTCAACGATTCGCAAAATTATTTAATAATAATAACGTTTGAAAATAGAAATCCATACAAAGTTTCTTTATTTGTATAATTTAATGGTAATAATTGGTGGTTGTTATGGTAACGCTATGTTAAGCTCCATTCTTCATATAAATTGCTAGTAAAAACTGTCAAAGGGCTACGTATTTGCTGTACAATCAGATGATTCACACATAAAATTTAACGTCAGGTATATGTTATTATGACACATCAGAAAGATGCAGTTATGATATTATTTTTTGATGTTAGTGCCCTTTTCAGGTAAAGTTTTATATGTAAAACGCCTTGCACAGCAAATACATAGCATTTTGACAGTTTTTACTGCCAATTTATATGAAGAAAGAACGTAACATAGCCTTGCCATAACAATGTTATGTTACATTGTATTTTATTGGTATTACATAGTATGAAGTATTTATTTTGGTTTATTACATATATTTGATTTTATGTATTTGTCTTTAGTTCTATGATCTACGTCTGGTAAAGTTAATAAGTCAAATAGTCAAGTTCTTTTTCTTTCTTCGAAAATCACCTTCATTTGTTACTAAGTTTCTTTTATCTATTTAAGCGATAAATTGCTTAAAGAAATAAAATGTTCCATCTATAATGTTGTTCAAAGATGTTTCAGAATTCATAACTTTAATGATTCATACAACTTCGGACTAAATCTTTTTCCGATAGCAATATTTTCTAGTCGCAAGAATGAACATTTTAAAAGTTTTAATAGACTTCATCAGCTTTCTTTTTCTCGACGTTGAAGATTTTTATACGGCCATGCGAATGATA
Organism: Ctenocephalides felis; assembly: GCF_003426905.1. NCBI lineage: Eukaryota > Metazoa > Arthropoda > Insecta > Siphonaptera > Pulicidae > Ctenocephalides > Ctenocephalides felis. Next base: position 55,343,253 of record NW_020539725.1, on the reverse strand, counting down.
TCTTATTTCTTTGGACATTTTCTATTACGACATATGTTCTACAATTTTTTAGAAGAACTCTGGAAACTATATGTCGTCAAGGTACGTTAAATCCTTTGTATACAAGGTTGTGGGAATTTATATCCTGGGTTTACAGAATACGGAACTTACCCAAAATATTAGGATGTCAATTCTTGCAGTAAGTTAAGTTATGTTTTTAATATAGACAATATATTTTTATGTTCTATTTACAACGAGTTATAAATTAGCATTTTATCGTATCTTACCCTAAAAAACATTTTCAAACAGCAATAAATTTTGTTTCTACCTCCCTTGCGATACGTTTTTGAATGCAAAAACATTCATTCAAGTTTCATATTTCTTAAATTTCTAACACGAGATCACATCTGAATATTGTATTAGAAGTTTCGCCATTTGAAGATTACCTTGGCGAGTATTTATGGTTCGAACGTTTGAACTTATGAACTCTGAAGCTCACTGAGCTTTAAAGCTTTGGAAGGTGTAATTGAATCTTTCACGAATTCAGGAAGCTGAACGATGTGATATAATATCTATTACTATGGGACTTATGCATTGTGAATCTGGATATTTGTAATTTAAAATTGGATTTGAGTATTGGTGAAATAATCTGAAGGCCAATTGGAATAAAAATATTTTAAATAATATCATAAAATTTAATGCATGTTAGATATTATCATTTTACGTCATTGCATTTTTTATAAATAATTAAATTTGAGAAACTATTTTTAATAATTTTGTTCCTTAAACATTTTACTAGTTTTTAGCACGTTATTATTATTAAATAATTCCGCAAATCGTTGGAAGAAATATTATATAGCTGATGCATAGTTTGCATAAGAGCTTAGGAAGTTTGAGAGATCCTTAATCTTACTTTTGTAAAACAAAATTAATTAAGTTGTATAGGATTATGTTACACCGTTAATCAAACGATTTTTGGCTACAAACCAACTCAAACCAATATTAAAGGAGTTTAAACATGCAAAAGATAGGAAAAAAATTTAATTAGTACACACGAAACGTGACAAAATATAATAAATTTCATTTATCGCAATTATCTAATTAGTTATCTCACTATTTCAAACTTTAATGATTTAAGATTGATGAATATTTGATTATCATTATTAATAATGCAGCATCCTTATACTTCAAAACCGAACCTGTTTCAAATAAACTATCAATTTCAATTTTCGAAAATCAATTTGCATCAAATTACTTTACGTACGTCAAATAATTAATAGCAGCGATTTAATATCTTCTGAGTAGATAGGTATTGCTATTTATATAGTAGCTATGATAGGATAATTTTTATAAAGTATTTAATCTGGAAGAAAAATAAATAGTAAAACTGCAGTTAAGGTAAAAATAAATTCAAAAAAAAATTCTTGTAATAATTGAATTTGTTATTATTAATCATCAATTATTATTACTATTATTATTATTATTATTATTATTATTATTATTATTATTATTATTATTATTATTATTATTATTATTATTATTATTATTATTATTATTATTATTATCTTACTAATTCTATTATTGTTATTTTGTTATATTTTATTATTTTTCTCGTATTATTTTATTATTCAGAAATTTTATTTATATTATTTATTAATTTGATTTTTATTATTATTTGCTTATATTTTATATCAAATTATATTACGGATATTATTTTCATGTAAATTTTATCCTTTGCACTTTTATTTATTTAAATTTATGTTATTATTTATCAATATTACTTGATGTTAATAATTTAACAGTTATAATAATTATTGAAATTAAAAAAAAAAAATATTCAATTTGTAAAATTAAAATTTATTTAAAATTAAATTTTGGTTTAATCAATAGGAATCGATTTTTTTTTTGAATAATTGAAATCGGTTGAACCTTGTTCCCAAAATCGTGGACAAAAATTTGTATTTGTATGCACACACACATACATCATTTTTTTAAGTATGCCAAAATGTTCAGAACCTGTGAAACGTAAAGATATATAAAATTTTCAATTTCGATTTTCGGCCCATTACAATAACTTACCCTACGGGAAGTTGATTAATAATAATTTCTAAGTATATCTCGTAACAATTTGTTTGTGTTAGTATAATCCAATTTGAAATTTAAAACAAAATTTTCGAAAATAATAGTTTTATCATCATTTTCCCATACGTCTATCATATGCCTTCTCGGGGTGTCAGGTGCCTCAAGGCGTCCGTCTCGTCCGTCTGGGCCGCCTGGCCTCTCTAACGATTTATTTATTTCTTGCCGGTTTGCTAGTATTCCCTGAAGCGAATTCGATGGATTTGTCCGTCATCGGACATGATGGATGACCAAAGCAATGGGACTAATGCTCGGCTACCGGACATATAATTCTCACTAGCAATGGTAATAAATTTACTTGCCCGCCTGGGTACGATATTTTACCCAGAAGTACCCACTCTGAATATTTTCAATGCGAGCGTTGTAAATATAGTAATGAATTGTTATTGAATGAATTGTGGATAGTTCGGGGAAATGCAAATGGAAAACGGGGGATATTGTCGAATTAGACTGGTAATAATGGGATTGGACTTTTGTTGGAAGTAGTTTCAGGGGTGGTAAATTTTTAGAATAGTGGATTTTGATTAGAAATTTATATTGTGAAGCTATATCGATATAGTTTGTAGCAAATAGAGCATTTTTCCAGATCAAACTCCAAATAAAAAGGAAGTTGATTAATAGCATACTTTTTTTTAAAAGCATAAAACAAAACTATTCAAAGAGAATCTTACCAACAACGTAGGCCAACATTATTTATTAGAAGTGCCATATTCGAGAATATATATGTTTGAAAAGTGTTTCTGACTATCATATTCTTGTAGTTTTTTTCAGTTTATATTTACCTTCACTGGAGTTTTACTATTTATTCTTTTTTCAGATTAAATACTCTATATAAATTATCTTATTAGCTAGTGTATCACAATATCTATCTACTTGGAAGATATTAAATCGCTGCTATTAATTATTTTACCTTATAAAGTAATTTGATGCAAATTGGTTTTCGAAAATTGAAATTGATAGTTTATTTGAAACAGGTTCGTTTCTGAAGTATGAGGATGCTCCATTATTAATAATGATAATCAAATATTTATATATCTTCTTCATTCATTAATATTTATTTTTTTATGTTGTTTTTTGAAATAGTAATACTCTTGTACAGAATCGTGGTAATACACGGTGCAATATATACAAGTTGTTTATTAGTGACACTTTTAAGATTTTTCAAGAAAAGTTTTACCTGAGGTGCTAAGAATATAATCTATTTATGGGACATTAATTCATTATGATGTACAAACTCTGTCGTAAAATGCATAAAAATTCATCCCATCGCGTTCCAAACTGCTAGAATACTATTATGATTTTTGTATTTATATGCAAATATCTTTTCTCATTCTTTCCTTCATTGGTATTTCACAGATTACGAAGCTAATTTATATTCAGATATTTTTCTAAAAGCATATAATTAAAAACTTTAAACGAGATATTTTGTAAAATAAAATACGGAATCATATTCAAAATATTTTCTTTATGGCAATAAATTTAAAGACACTTTTCTATTTGAAACTTTTTAAATTAGCGATTTTCCAGTAGAAAATTTTTATTTGTGAAAGTTAAATGTAAACTGTTAATACTAAAAGTTATGAATAGAATTACTTTGCATAGATTTTTAAAAGTACTGCGTTTATAGAGTTTTAAATTGCGTCTATAGCATACGAAATTTACATGTGAAAGTTAAATGCAATTATTTCCGTGCGCCTGCATAATATTCTAATAGTTACTTTCTATAAGAAATAATTATAGTGTTTTGAAAGGATGCTGCATCTTATAGATAAATCATACTATCGCCATGGTAATTTGTGTTTTTAAATGATGATACTAATTGACTTCGTGATAATTTGTGTTGAAATAGACGCCAAAACATTTATAACGGAGTTTTTAAGTATTATTAAATACGAAGGCAATTATTTTTACATCAAATGCATTTCTTTGCATCAGATTTTCAGCATTCAAAAGTTTTCTTTGGGTTTTGTTCTATTCAACATCTTGTCAATTTATTATATCATAATAAGCTTACAGTTTTCTTACAATGCCTTGAAGAGAAAAAATCGTTATATAGGCTGGGTACGGTAGTGACAGTCGTCATAACAGCTAAACTATAATGATTTCAAGATACGGTTCAAAGGGAGAAAGATGAAGTACTTTTGTTCGAACAAGTTTACATTATTGCGTTGAGTCTCGGAGCCTTACATGATCGGTACACAGAATTGCTTTTAAAGAGCCAAAAGTGAGTTTTTTTATTCGACTTCTTTTAATAATAACTGTTACTTGTAAATAGATCACTTTGTTTTTTTATTTCTTGCTGTAAGTTGAACGAAAAAAACATAACAATATATGATGTATTTCTAATCCTTTTTGGGTGAAATTTAAATAGGTAAAGAAAAATATGTGTTTACCAAGACAAAATACGAAAGAGAATGGGAAAGGTAAATACAATACAAGAAAACAAAAGATTGCACAAAAATTTTTTATTTAAAAAATTACGTTTTGTTATATATTGTTTTATATTCATAAGCTTTGTTAAGAAGTTTTCGCCATAATACTATAAAATGGTTTAGGAAACCAATTCTTGCTCAGTCTTATTGTGAATTGGATAAAATTCATTTAATAAATGAATTAAGTAAAACCTTCTTCAATTACAATAGGTATAAATCTATGATTTGGGGGCGTCCATGAATCACGTGATCGACTTTTTAAGAATTTTTGGACCTCTCGTCTCCCTTGGTGATACGTGGTGATAATCAAATTTAACCCCCCACCCATCAAGCAACACGTGTATTTTTAGTTACGAGAAAAATTGTAAAATAGAAAAATACACGTGATATCTTACTCTACGCCTCCGTCCCCTACGCGATATTTGGTGATTTTTTGCCAAACCCACCCTTCCCCCTAAAAACCTCACGTGATTCATGGACGCCCCCTTTGCTTCACAAATTTCTAAACATTATCAAAAATATAGTCCTGGACGATTTATTGAATAATTTTCTTTCAGTTTGTAGTAATAATAAATAACAGTCTGCCCGAAGGCATGTTCAAAAAAGAGCACAATTATATTCCGTTTTTCTCCCTTGTCTGCGTAGCATTTATTATAAAAAATATATTATTAACGAACAATATCTCATATTACAACCTTCACCCGTACTATTTTCTAGAAAATCAATTTTGTGCTCAACTCTATATATGCTCTATAGTATTTGTTTGGGGCATAAGACTACTCTACTCTACTTTACTAATCTAAAGATCACCTTGACTGCGGAAATTCACGTTCTCCCTCACAATGTGTCGGAAGCCTAACAGCTTCGAAGATAAATTTTGAAGTTGCCAGGTACGTTTTGACGTAATATTTGCTTAACGAAAATAGCTGATTGCGATAACGGAAAAATTATTACATAAAGAGCACATACTTTGCTCGAGTTCTCGTTTATTACTCACATACTTGGGATGGTATATAGTAATATTCCGGCGATGTGTATGATATAGAAGCGCGCAGCTACGAAACATCCGGCTACGCGGCCTCGTAGCTTCGTCGACTCGTAGCACCGTTTTATAACCGGAGCGCTGGGAAATATTTTAGAGTTGAAATGACAGCATATTTCAAAGTTGGCCTGAAAATGCATTCGAAACTTTTCATGTGTACGAACTGTTTGCGAGATCGGTTGCACCTTGGGTAAATAAATTTTAATGATAAATAGTATAGACAAAATTTTAATATTAAATGAATATATATTAAATCCAGTTATATATTTTTATAATAATTTTTCTCAATAAATCACTAGTTTTGGACTCAGATCAGTAATCAGTAATCTTTATGTATTTCTGATTGCTAAAGAAAACGAGTTAAAAAAAAAAAGATCAGTAATAACAACAAAAATCTTTCTAAATTGTTATTAAGGGGGTATTTAAGTTTAGAAGTATTTTTTATATTATCAAAGTTTAACTATTTAAGAATATGTGTACGAAAGGATTTTTCAAAATTTATTGTCAGAGATATATCTGTTTGACTACGATGATTCTCCTCTGTTTCCTTTGCGAAACTTGAAACACAGTTTTTCACAAAACTGTTTTATTAGATTCGATACTCTCAACTTCTAGTTAATTATCATTTGAAGTAACAACTTTCTTAATTGAAACAGGATCTGTTGAAGATGGACATAGCAAAATCTTTTCGATTAAATAGATTGAGGCGATTTTTCATGAGATTTCTTGCTGAATTTACTTAAACTAATAACTATTTTGCGCAATTTCAGTTCGTCTGTTTTTCATTTCCCCGGGTTTTGGTTTAAGAAATTGAATTTATCCGAAAATCAATCTTGTCATCATTTCCTGATCCTATAAAAAAACATTGTGCTATATTTATTAATGTACACCAGAATAGTGATTGGTTTAGCTTATTTGTCCAAGAAATTAATTAATTGTACTATTTTATGAGCTTTTAGGTTATGCATTTGTTCCTCAACTTTTACTGGACCGGTTCACTTGAAATTTATTCAGTCTTTTTTCTACACTTTTCTTCAGTAAGAACTCATCTCCAAATTCTAAGGTTTACTATTGTTAAAAAATTTGAGATTATCAAAAAAGTTGTGATTTTTTTAAGGTCGCTATTTTGTAAAAAACAGAATTTAACTTATCCATATTTTATACGTTTATGACATCATTCTGGTTTAAACTTATATATATATATATATATATATATATATATATATATATATATATTTGTTGCTTCATATTATTTGGAGGCTACAATCATGAGTGCGGTCAGGTGCCCAGTTTTTTGAAACGCCTCACGTCATTTCCTTCTAGAATTATAACTTTTTGACTATTTTAAATTTTTATTTCATTATGTTCTCAAAACATCAATTAATAACTTAGATAAAAATATAGTAAATATATTGTTTGTCCTTTTTTCAGCCTGTAAACTGGAATTATTACATCCCTATAAAATAATTTAAACGTAGGCAAAATTTTCAGGCTTTCAAAAAGCTGATTTTTATCCATGTTTAAACGTTTCAGTTATAACTTGTTGCTATTTTCAATGTTTCAATTAATATCTTATAAAAAAAATATAGTAAAAATATTGTTCGCCTTTTTTCCACCCCGTAGACTGGAATATACCCATAAATTATTTTAAACTTCTTGGCAAAATTTTCAAACTTTCAAAAAGTTGAATTTTAAATAAACGTAAATTGACTCAAATATTGTAGAATCTCAAATCATGATTCGTTATGTGAAAGTTTAGTTATTTAAAAATTATCTAGCTCTTTTACTAAGACCTTCTACAGCGTTCGCTTATCGCGATTTGCGCTCCCGCGATGCGATTCCTCGTCGTCCTTATCGTCGCGAAGACACACTCCTTGTTATAGTTTATGTCTCGAGTGCCCTCAGCTTCACTATATCATTTTGTATATTATGGTCGGAATAACGGACCGAAACTGTTGCGCGACCCTGTGTACAACCCTGATGTAATTACGTTGAGATTCTTAAATATTTTCTCCGGGAAGTGATTTATGGAGCGTAGATTGTATTTTGATTTAGATATAAGGTTTTACGACTTATTTTGTGAATGTTGGGTAGATAAAAGTCTAAAGTTGCAGATGGCTTTGATATTGTGCTTGTAAAATATACTCATTGGTTCAAAGTAATATATATAATTAAAAATTTGAACAAAAATGTAGTTTTGTACGTGTGGTTATTATGATGGAAAAGACCCACCTTGTAATCCTAGATTACGTTATTTTATGACTTGTTCAATGTCATTGCATAGTGCAACTCATTGCTTTACTTAGTCGTTACTGGGTATTTGTGGTTTGAAAAGAATTTTTATGAACGCTTGCAAGCTTACAATGTTGTAGCTATGAATAACACTGCAACTGCGTAGTTTGTATTCTGACCGTTACATTTATAATACTTATTTATAATTATTACGAATGGGTGCATACCCTAACAGAATATATTAGGAACAGTATATATATATATATATATATATATATATATATATATATATTATATATGTGTGTGTGTGTGTATTGTGTATATATTTACATCGAAATGTAATTACCAATCATATGCCAATTATGTTTTTGAATCTTTATCGTAATATTGAATACTGCAACACGTTCCTAGTAGGATAAATTCAAAATCGTCCTGTCTATTTTTTATTGATGAATTATTTTATATATCTCTCATCGTTTTAAATTTGCTTACCCTTGGTCTTTTTAGATTATGCCTGTACATCTTGAATCCACTAGAAATTATCATTACATTCATATGTTTGCCTTTTAACATGCATTCCTTGTACAATGTGAGTCCAATTCCATTTTGCTCCACTTTTTCCCAGTTCATTGTTGAGAAATTGTCGTATACATGTACGTATATGTCATATTTCTAAAAGGCTTAAATGGCTTTTCTGAATGGTATGAGAGCGGAATCTTCATGTAGCACAAGTACTAAGTCATTCCTAAGTGTTGTTTGTGGATCGTGCGTGCTTTAGTTTCAGTTTTATGGGGGTTCGAAATACGTACGTGAGCATAAATTTAAACGAGCGATTTTAAACGAGATATAGTACAATTTAAACTATGGTAGATTTTACAGTTCATCTGGGTTGATGCATTATATTTCATGGGATTGTAAAATTGTCATTTTATGGCTAAAATTCAACGAACGGAGGAAAGAATTCTGATAAGGGAATATACTGCTGCGAATTCGTCTATAAGATTTTTGAACTATCTCACGATCAGGATTATGTGGTTTCGATGTAAAGATTTTATGTCCGTCTATGAACAAGGCAATTACTATATGTTTTAAAATAACCACTGGTTTTTTTGTTGTTTGTGTTTTGATTATATTGGCCACTGGGGCCGTGGTAACTTTAGATTAATTACTAATTAATTTACTAATTCAGTTAAAATGTATCCAGAAAACTTAATGCATCAAATTTTTTTTGTCAAAAAATCCTGGGAAAACACTTGGACCAAATTGTTTTAACACATTTTTATGTAATATAGACGTTATATGTACATTTGTAATTCAAATATCCCGCCATCATTATTAGTGATGGTGGTAATGGTGTTTTTCTCTCACCATAACCATGTGTCCGCCATTTTAAATTCTTTGTAATGTAGAACTATGTACAATAAACTCTCTTGCCATGAAGATCGCGGAACAAGCAACACTAAAATAAATTGGTATCTTTTGAAAAAAGCTTTTTATTTTTACCAACACTATTTTTTATGCCTTACATATATATGACTGACATGGCCTTATATTAAAACTTTTTTTCTCCTTTTACTAAATCCCTTATATCTGACATGGCTTATGTAGAGCTTCTTAGCGTCGGACACATGTAACTGACATGTCAAAAAACATGATAAAATGGCTCAATTACTCCTAATTTTAATAATATTAAGTATTCTTCACCCATCTAATGATATTCAATTATATTGAAAACAATTGATCAAATAAATTGCATATCTTAACAGATGCATTAATAATCATACTCGATCTTTCCATATTTGGTGTATTATGTGCCACATGCCTATTTAATGCTCTCCGGAATTATATAAAATTAATTGCAAGTATATTAGATTACGACCTATTAAATTATATACGGTTCAGCATCATGTATTCCATTCATAAATACAATATGTTGATATCAATTTGTATGGTGTACAATTTTATATAGATTGTGTATATTGAAAAATTAGAAATGAGAATGAGAATTGATCTTTCTTTGAATAATATATTGTCCAGAACCAATAATATTGATTGCACGTCGAATAGAATGTTGCATAATGTATATGTTTATTTTTATTAATGTAACTGGAAATAAGTTAATATAATCGAAATGTGTGGGATGTATTTTATTCGTCGACACCCTAAAATAATATTGTATTGATGTGTCATTGAATAATTAAGTTGATGCCGATGCGCGCGTGTGTTCCAAGTATTGATCGTGTCATAAAGTAACACAGGTAGCATCGGTCGTCAACATCTTTTATATACAAACCTTTCAAAATGTATACATTCTACTAGTCCAATCCTTTAAATTTGGATTCAATTCAGCAGACCTCTAAAAATTGAAGCATTTTGCTTAGGACAGTCGAAAATAGTAGGGACAACATGGTACTTGTCAACTATATCTACTATTTGGATAGATATTAAGTTTATTCTGTGGTAATTTGTAAATTTGAAATCAAGTCAGCAGTTCTCTAAAAATTGAAGTACTTTGCTGAAGACTGTCGGAAATAGTAGGGGACAACATGGTACTTGTCAACTATATCCACTATTTGGACAGATATTGAATTTATCCTTTGTTAATAGTTTTCATTGTCTATTACTATTATATTGTCTTCACCCACTACTGCCAGTGGCTTTCCTGTGACTGACAATTTATTTCATCGATTTAGCATGTGACAGTGCGGCTATGAATAATAGTCGACCTGACTATCCTAGGCCGCTGTTGCTCATGTTGAATATCTCGTGTCAGCACAGAACAGATAGTATCAATATTTTAGAATACCTTCTAAGGAAGAATGGGTTGCGGATTATTATGTCAACGAAAATGTCATGCATGAATCTAAATGGCTCCTGGATTTTGTGGCGAAGCTTAAAGTTCATGAAATATTTGTAGAAAAAGTTGCATGCATAGAGTTTCTTGTTTGAATGAAAAAGAGGTTGGCTGGATGTAACTTTTCAACTGATGCTGTGTACTTTGTATCATGTGAATAAGGAATTGTGTATAATGTAGACCGGGTCACTGTTGGCAAAAAGTTACTTTAGAAGGCATGTGACTGATAAAGAAGTTCAATCTTTAAGTGAGAAAGATAATTAGTGTGTTGGTATAAAGAATAATAAGAAACCCATTTATTCTGCGGTTTGTTAATGGAAAAAATGAGCAGAAAATGTTTAAAAAAATGTATGAATAAGGGATAACATTATGATCGGATATTAATAGATATGCCCCTTGGAAAATCTACAAAAAATATAATTTAAAACAAAAAAAAACTAGTGGTGCATGGCATCGTGTCTTAAAAATAAAAATTGCTGGAACTTGCCGTACCGAGTAAAAATTTTGAAAATTTGAATAAAAAAAAATTGATAATTATTTTTTTCTTTTTCCCAAAAACGAGCGTTTTTTCAATACAAGTAAAAAGTTTTTTGAATCATTCAAATCGGATGCCTATTTCTCTCTAAGACTGCCATCTTTTGCATATTTAGCTCCGTATCTCCGAAACGGCTGGACCTGCCTTTACCAAAAACTAATCGCCACTTCTCCATGAAATTGAATGTTTTTCCAATTTTCTATATTAGTCCAGTTATTTGGTCGTTTTGCCGGTACAGTACTCCGGGGATTCTGAAAATTGGTAATCTTATAGATTTCGAGGTGCTCTTTATGAAAATCAAATTTGAACGGCAAGTTGCCGCCATATTGAAAAAATGGCGTCGAAAAACAGCTTTCTTTAAATATCTCTTTTTTGGCTGATTCTATGTAAAAGTATCTATGTACGAATTAAACTAGATACAATTTTCTACAATTCCTTAGAAAACCGTTTTTTTTGTAAAAATGATAGTTTGAGAGTACGGCCGCCTCAAAGTCTTTGCTGCTCTTGCCGTAGTATCAAATCTCTCCATATATGACAGCACTTCGAACTTGACCACATTCTCTCTAATAGTTAATATTTTCAATGTTAAATTGAGCGAATAAGATCTAGAAACAAAATAATTCAAATATTTTTCTGTTTTTTTGCTGATTTTTTAACACTTCAAGCTACTTACTTATAGCTACTTTGCCATTGAAGTGTTAAACAATCAGCAAAAAAAAACGAAAAATATTTGAATTATTTTATTTCTAGATCTTGTTCGCTTAGTTTAACATTCCCGGAGTACTGTACCGGCAACAACCTTTTTTTGCACCAAATGACTGGACTATATAGGTTCAGGATTTTTGGAAAAATCGTTGCTCTATCAGCGAAAATAAGCTTCTCTATTACAAATTATAATGATGCTTCGCGAGATAATAAATTAGGTAATTAGGTAGCATTTTAACTCAAAATTTAATATTTTACACAGTTCGCCAACTACAGTTTTCATTATCTCCCTGATACCCATAAAAATGTTATTTTGACCTAAAAACCATTCAAACCGAAGCCAAATTAATAGTTTGAAACAGTTTTACACTTCAAAATTCGAACATTGTGCAGTATTGGTACATTCAAGCGAATTATTGAATGCTAGATGTACCGTGGTCATGTAGCCACGAAGCATCCGAATATGCGATATACCTATCCTATATCCTATATCCTCGTATCTATTGAGGTAGGCAGGTGCATGCACCGTGCTTGGAACATTGATCGAGGAACAGACGGTGTGGGTAACAAACACAATGCACCAGCACGTATAATCAAAATACAAATATATAGATAACACACATGGCTCCATGTCAGGTAATTGTGAATCACGGACTTGTATATTCATTTATTTTTATGTACTGTTTCGTCAGTTATAAACGGAAATGTGATGTATATTGCATAACTCTTTAATAAATAAAAATATTTATGATGTTCGACAATGTGTTGAGCTAACTGCTGTGAATAAAAACGAACGCAGTGAAATGAGTAATTTGTATGACTGTTGAAATTAGACGCAGGTGCAAAATGCTCGCAATCACGGTATAGGTGATACTAATATTTAGACACAGTTGGACGAAAGAAGTGCACAAAGCTGAAGTATTTGGGAATAAATATTATCATTCTATCGAGAAAATTTTAAATATTATAAGTGGTATAAAGAAATATAAAAGATTCGTCTGTTCCAACTACTAAAGTAGAATCGACGTCCATCCAAACGATTTAGCCAATAAAGTGTATTCGGAACTAAGGCTCAAATTATCCTCTAATCTCGCTTAGATACTTTTATATTATTTTTAACTTTCCGTAGGGTAAGTTATTGCAATCATCCAAAAATTTAAATTGAAAATTTTTGCTATCTTCAAGTTTTAAAGGTTTCTGAACATTTTGGCATACACTACAAAAAAATGATGTATGTATGAATAAAATTTTTCGTCCACGTTTTCGGGCGCACGGATCAGCCGATTTGATATCATTCGATTCCTATTGATAGGGAGATATGCTGATTATTTTTTGGAAAAAATCGGTCCAGCCGATAGGTTTTGGAATTACGTAGTAAAGAGTGCAGAAAATCGAAATCGAGTTTTTGAGAGAACGGAACATCCGATTTGAATGATCGATTTTGCCAAAAATCCTGAACCTATTTAGAAAATTGGAAAAAAAATCCATATTAGTTTTGTATCGTGCTAATTAGTTTCCAGTAAAAATCGTAAATAATTTGTTAAGTTCGTAATTGTTTGGTACATTTTTAACTTCCCGTGGGGTAAGTTATATTAATCGCAAAACGAAAATATTTTTTTTTGGACGTTTTAAGGTCTTCTGAACTTGTTGGCATACCATGCCTCATGTGTGTGTGTATGTATGTGTGTGTATGTGTGTGTGCGGATACAAATTTTTGTCAACGACTTCGGGAACACGGTTCAACCGATTTCAATAATTCAAAAAATGTTCGATTCCTATTGACAAAAGGAGACGTGCTGATTAATTTTTGGCAAAGCTAGGTTTAGCTGTTTCGAAGATACGGGACGAAAAGTGCCAAAAACGGTAACTCGGTTTTTACGAGATCGGAGCGTCCGATTTTGAAAATTCAAAAGACATTTTATTTGTAATGATTAAATTTTTGGGAAGGCAGGTCTAGCGGTTTCGGAGATCTAGTAAAAAAATAAAAAATGCCATTTGGCGGTCAAAAATGATCATTAGACATATGCACATCAAATTATCAGATTTTTTATGAAGATTTTAATAATACGTATAATTTTCTTTACATTTATATGGGTTCCGTATCATCGATTTTCCGTTCGATTGCGAAGCGGCGCTTACGCGCTTTGATATTTCGTCTCTATGCAGCTGAAGCAGCGAGATTGCTTTGAAAAAATATTATCAGAAAAAAAATCTTTTTTTTCGAAAAGCCTTTTTTCAAAAAGTTTTTATTTTCAAAAATTTAAAATTTTTCAAAAATCTAATTTTTTCAAAGTTTCAAAAAAAAATTTTTTTTTTTAACTTCCCGTAGGGTAAGTTATAGTAATCGCAAAAAAATCGAAAATGAAAATTTTTATATATCTTTACGTTTCAGAGGTTTCTGAACATTTTGGCATACCTTAGAAAAAATGGATGTATGTGTGTGTGTGTGTGTGTGTGTGTGTGTGCGTGTGTGTATGTATGTGCGGATACAAATTTTCGTCGACGATTTCGGGAACACGAATCAACCGATTTGAATAATTCAAAAAACATTCGATTCGTACTGATAAGGAGACGTGCTGATTAGTTTTTGGCGAAGGCAGGTCCAGCCGTTCCGGAGATACGGGGCAAAAAGTGCCGAAAACAGTAACTCAGTTTTTAAGAGAACGGAGCGTCCGATTTTAATAATTCAAAAAACATTTTACTTGTATTGACAAGATAAAGAATTGATCAAATTTTCATAAAGGCAGGTCTAGCGGTTTCGGAGATCTAACGAAAAAAGTAAAAAAAAAGGCCATTTGGCGGTCAAAAATGATCATTAGACATATGCACATCAAATTTTCAGATATTTTATAGAGATTTTAACAAAAAGTATAAATTTTGTTTATTTTCCTATGGGTTCCGTACCAATGTTTACCCGTTAGACAGCGACGCCGCGCTTACGCGCTTTATATTTTGTCTCTATGCAGTTAAAGTAGTACGATTGCTTTGAAAAACAAGTTCAGATCTTCCAAAATATGTCAAAATAAAGAAAACAATTTTTTTTTCAAAAAAAAATTTTTTTAAAAAATTTTTTTTTAAAAAAAATTTTTTTTAAAAAAAAATTTTTTTTTTCAAAAAAAAGTAATTTTTTGTCCAATTTATAGTTTCTCAAAAATCTTATTTTTAAGTATTTTTTTTTCAAAAATGTTAATCGTTTTTAAAAAAAATAATAATTTTTGGTACGGGAAGTTCCAGCAATTTGCCTTAAGGCACGATGCCCTAATTGCCTTAAGACAGAATTCCACTTACAGCTAGTTAATTTAATTTTTGGTACGGGAAGTTCCGGCAATTTGCTTTAAGGCACGATGCCATGCACCACTAGTTCACCATTTCAATGAAGAGGGTAGTAATGTGGCAACTCTATACAATCTCGATCTGGTTACAAAATCCATGTCCTTTCCTTTCTGAATTCTTGATACACACCTGACGATTTGTTACTTCTGCGGTTCTATATTTCTTTTCTCTACGAGCTCTATTATTCAAAACAAACATGTATATAGAGTCGCGAATAAGTTTTCGCGTGAGCCGATTGTTTATGGTCTAGTATTCGAAGTATTTGAACTTTGGATTAGAGCCAGACACCGCAAGGTACCGCTAATATTTTACCCGGAGTTCGGTGAAAATCGTGTAAGAAAGTTTTATTGTCTCTGTAGATAACATAAGTTGGCAACAAGTAACACCTTTTGGAGCAATTCATGATTAACTGCTTCCAACAGGAGCAATAGAAGTTATTGAGATAAGAATAATAATTCAAACTCTTATATTGCCTTTTACTATGTAATGAATGTGGAATTATTACTTTAGGGGAAGTACTTTGTCGTAAATCGTGAGATAATATATATTTATGTATGTTTATCCTTCTGTCTTAATTTATTTTTTGATACTCTATCAATCGGCTACATAGAACAGGGTAGTAGAAAACATTTTACTTTATTACTTGCTGAATTGGATGTATGAGTTACATTAAGTTTTTTCACGTGAGAAGCTTATCAAGCTAGTTTTGATCATATAAAGTATAATTTTGATCATAATTATAATTAATATCAGAAAGAATATTTGTCATCCCAAAGCGGTTAAGTCGAACTTCTGCAAAAAAGTCTTAAGATGCAGTATTACCTATTTCTCTGAAAATAATTATTAAATTAAGAAAATATTGGTTAGGAACAAAAGTTAATTAAGCAGTTAATATAAAATTGAAACCATTAATTTCAGATATGCGGTATTATATGAGAAATAAAGCTTTGAAAACAAACCTTCCAAAATAGTGTACTTATGTACTGGGATGATAGATATATAAATTGGACTAGAATTTTATATTTAATCTAAGCATAACAAACAGTTACTTGTAAAACGGAAAAAATGTGCAAGTATTCGATAAATTTTTTATATGTTTCTCTTCTTAATAATTATATCCCATAAATTTTCCAGCAAGATTAACTACACGAAAAGTTTTTGGTTGCGTGCATTGCGATCATTTTTAATAATTCTTAGCATCTTACTGCAATATTACTATATATGCCGCTTCTGTTGTGTAACGAACTTCAAGGTTTTTAAACTTAAAATTATTCCACATTTGCTTTTATTTTCGTTTCTATGAAAGAATATTTTGAATAAGAAAACTTTCAAGATTTCCATTAGCATTTTTAATATATTTAAAGTTCCAACACCTTGTTTAGAGTTTTCCAGATTTAGCTTTCCGTCATTTTCTCATTCTTTTAAATGGCTTCATTGCATTACTTGTTTTGCATAATTCGTAGTAGATATTCCACTCGACGTCTCCTAGATTCCTAGAAGATAGAAAGGTTTTCATGCGTCAATGCACATTTTGCAATTTCACAGCTTTCTCACTTCGTCAACTCTATTCCGGAGTCGATGAATGTCGAGATGAACTCTCCTTGCAGCCAAGGCGATGTAATCCTGCATATAGCTATTGCATATTTCGAGGAAAATATTTAGTTTTGATATCGAATTCAGTGGGTTTAGGTTTTTAATATTATTTTACGCTTACAAAAATTACTAGTGTTGAAGTTACGAAGATTACTATTACCACTATGCTCTAATGTGTGCATACTGTTCAAGAAACTATAATACGATTATTTCAAGCAACAAAGTAAATACACTACATCTGACTACATCTAAAAAAATCCCATAAAGCACCTACAAGAATCTCATTTAAGACAAGGCGAATGAATCCTTCGAGAGCGCTATTGCTTACAGAATGCAATGCATTAATACTTCAAGTTAAGCAGGGGCGATGGGTGTAATAAAATCGGGCAATTCGCGTGAAAACTGGTTTTCTTTTGTTGAAAGCAAGAAATAAGACGAAGAAAACGGAGAAAAAATTGCTATTTGAGAATTGCCCCGAGTACAAGAAGAGCAACGAGTGAATAGGGTGTTTTTTGTATCAAATATTCAATTGTGTATTGTATAATTCAAACACTTATTTCTATCGCGAAACATTTTGTTCTTGGATAGCACGCATTACAATGCAACGTAAATATTTCTTGGGTATGCGAAAACAGTTTTATGAATAGCCATTCTTAAATTTTAAGGGAAAAAGGAATTGGAAGATATATCCTTAATAATTTATCATTGATATACAATGCAAAATGGGCTATACAAAACTTTCCAATATCAGGAAACTGGATAGTAGAATAATTCTGGAAAATTCATTAGTTACTTACTCACCACGACCAAAATATTGTCTAATATATTTATAACAATTTTTATTGTTTCAAGCGTGCTAGAGTGCTGAATCTAATTGAATTACAAAGAGCACAAAGTGCTACTTCAAGATTCTCGTTAATTGTAAATTATTTTAAGCTTCCACATATAATTTGATGTTATCAGTACATTTTTCTTGACAAAGTGTAGCAAAAATGGTCCAAATAATTCATAACTAATATCTATAAAGCATAATATAATAGGGTATAAATCTTTTTACATCTGAGCAAAACTATGTTATTCATGTTTACAATAAAGCCTTGGGTTCAACGTTGTTATGCGGTTGTCATGTGAATTTTTATTTGACACGTGAGTGAAAAATTGAACTCCCTTGAGAGACGTAAAATGGAGAAGCGGAAAGGCTATTTTTCCGACATAAAATATTTTTGAGAGAATAACAACCATTATATTGCACTGTAAAGAAAAGCATATAATTGAAAATCGAATTATAGAAAAAATGCGATATATAAATAGTATAGAGTTTTGTAATCGATATTAGCACTTAACGAATGAGCCCATTTTCCAAAACCATTATCAGTAGGTCGACGGAGGTTCAAGAAATTAGATGACTCATTTTGTTGGCAATTTATATATTTATTTGTATTTAACTTTTATTTAATTTTTGGCATATGTTAGTTTTGCAAAATGACATCGATAAGAAAATTATTTGATTTTGTTGAGCATTAAATGTTAGGAAAAATGTTTGCTAACCAAGTTAACAATACGTTTGATATTCAGTTTGTTCTGCCCGTACTTCAAAAAATCCATTTATTTTCGCAAATGGTTTGTTTGTTTTAACAATATATCATTGTAAAGCGATTTTTACACGTGTTCTTCCTCACGCTTATATTTGTTGTAAAACGGGAACACATATTATTAGTTTTTATTTCGTGCGCATGATAGATCAGGAAATCGTTAAAAAGATCATAAAAGCTTTGTATTCATAATATTTTGTACTATAAGTTTATGAAGCCATAAATTTAGAGTCTATAACAACTGCTAAATATATCTTTCCGTTATTGTAATAAGTGGTTATGTATTCGAAAATAGCGTTTTGGAAATATGTAATAAAATTTTTAACTAAACAACCGGTGATCGATAGTATGACAAAAGGCAAAAAAGATCATTCTCTTAATTACAACACATTCCAACGTCGTTAAATTGTTCTCTTAAGATTGTATGCAAAGTTTTAACAAAGGTAACAATTTCAGAAAATTTTCAAGTTTTTATGTTTTGGGTCATAATACCTAATATTAATATTAAAGTTAGTTTTAATAATATTTAAGACTTAGTGAATAAGAAATATCATGTTTGAAGAAAATCAATCGTTTTGGGTAAATTTAATAAAAAAAGAACCATATATTTTCTTGCAACTGTACTGTTGAACTATATCAAAATGATTTTTTAATATTGTATTGATTTGAGTCCAACCAGATTGCCCAACTCAAGGACTAAGAGTATTTGTGAGAGCACACTCTAGAAAAAACTAAAGTTTAGCAAATTGAAAACAATTCTGACCTTTCTGAGGATGGAAAAGTCAAGTACAAGTGAATGGTACAACAAAATTTATTTCAAGAATTTACTACAAAATTTAAATTTTCAATTTGGGCATATAGCTTAAGATCTTGTAGCTACTTTGTCAATAATATATTTCTGGGGCCAATTCTTCAGTGAAATACACCGTTTATATATAGAACCTAACCTATAAAACCCACAAACGCCAAAGAAGAATGTTATCATATCTGCATCTTTCTGATGTGCATTTATAACACATCTACGAAATTAGGTTTTATGTGTAAAATGTTTGATTGCACAGAAAATACATAGCATTTTACCAATTTCACTACTATTTTCTATAAAAAGAATGCGCGTAAGGTTCACAAGCGATTGAAGTAAAACTTTTTTACTATCGTATGAGATGGCATTCAAGTTAAAACTAAATACATCATATAACAATTCTGAATAATGTTTATTAGTAAAATGGTAACACTCGTAATGCACAATTTACTAATGCCAACCATTATACATATTTATATAATAGTAAATTTATATAATAGTAATTTATATAATAGTAAATTATAAAATATATATTTATAATACCATTAAAAATATGTGTAATATTTAAAAACAATAATGTAATTAAAGTCATACTTCAAATATGACATGATCGGTTTGTCATTGTAATTGGCAAGTAGGATTTGAACTTTCATTAGATAGAGAAATTAAGTAATTGCTGATTAATAAATCCTAATAATCGTTCACATAGTGGATTATGTTAAACAACGCATCAACCCGTATAGAAACCCATGTAGAAATTAATATGGTCTGAATCTACAAGCAATATAAAATCTACATTGGTCAAATTTGAAACCAATATCGGCTGGTCATAAAAATTGAACATTTTTTATATTGAGGCCATATAGGTAAACCAACATTGGTCTATATTGGTCTATATTTGGAAATTTGGAACCAATGTTGCCTACAAATTGTTGAATGTTGGTAAGGTAATATACAATTAGACAGAGAGCTGGTAAACATTTAGAATTATTAATTATTGAATTATTCTGAAACTTATAACTGATGTTGAAATATTACACAAATATTTGAAGATTTGAAGTTGAAATAATATAATGCATAAATCAATATCGTTTATTTAACAATAAAACACCTGAAATGAACATTAACGTAAATTTATTAAAAATGTTTTTGTGGAAATTCATTTATTAAATATAAACAATGATACAAATATATAACTGCATTAAAAATATGATTATTCATAAAACACAAAAGTGTCATGAATATTGATTATTTTTTAATGGATATTTATTAATACATATCAAGTATTTTTTTTTTTATAACAATAACAAAGGCAAATTAACTTTCCTATTTATAACATCGTCACTCGATAAAATATTGTACAGCACCTGAACATATTTTATTCGTTGTTAATATATTTATTATCCATTATGAAATATTTATTTCATCATCAAAATTAAATTAATTTAACTATTTGTAACATCGTCATTCGATAAAACACTGTACATCATCTGAACATATTGTATTCATTGTTAATATAAATATTATTCATTATGAAATATTTATGAAAGCATTGAAATGAGGTTATGAAATTTATCTTATCGTCTAGAACAGTGACTGGAAAATCTTTTCAATCATAACCCCAAAATATTTTTGACCAAGTTTGCATTGTCATTTAAAACTTGTATTCCTTGTTAATATAAATATTATTCATTAAGAAATATTTATGAAAGCATTGAAATAAGATTGTGAAATAGGATTGACTTAACACTTCCCTTTAGAAATGATAACTTTTATCTTATCGTCTAGAACAGTGACTGGGAAATCTTTTCAATCATAAGCCCAAAATATTTTTGACCAAGTTTGCATTGTCATTTAAAACTTGTATTCCTTGTTAATATAAATATTATTCATTATGAAATATTTATGAAAGCATTTAAATAAGATTGTGAAATAGGATTGACTTAACACTTCCCTTTAGAAATGATAACTTTTGTCTTATCGTCTAGAACAGTGACTGGGAAATCTTTTCAATCATAAGCCCAAAATATTTTTGACCAAGTTTGCATTGTCATTTAAAACTTGTATTCCTTGTTAATATAAATATTATTCATTAAGAAATATTTATGAAAGCATTGAAATAAGATTGTGAAATAGGATTGACTTAACACTTCCCTTTAGAAATGATAACTTTTATCTTATCGTCTAGAACAGTGACTGGGAAATCTTTTCAATCATAAGCCCAAAATATTTTTGACCAAGTTTGCATTGTCATTTAAAACTTGTATTCCTTGTTAATATAAATATTATTCATTATGAAATATTTATGAAAGCATTGAAATAAGATTGTGAAATAGGATTGACTTAACACTTCCCTTTAGAAATGATAACTTTTATCTTATCGTCTAGAACAGTGACTGGGAAATCTTTTCAATCATAAGCCCAAAATATTTTTGACCAAGTTTGCATTGTCATTTAAAACTTGTATTCCTTGTTAATATAAATATTATTCATTAAGAAATATTTATGAAAGCATTGAAATAAGATTGTGAAATAGGATTGACTTAACACTTCCCTTTAGAAATGATAACTTTTATCTTATCGTCTAGAACAGTGACTGGGAAATCTTTTCAATCATAACCCCAAAATATTTTTGACCAAGTTTGCATTGTCATTTAAAACTTGTATTCCTTGTTAATATAAATATTATTCATTATGAAATATTTATGAAAGCATTGAAATAAGATTGTGAAATAGGATTGACTTAACACTTCCCTTTAGAAATGATAACTTTTGTCTTATCGTCTAGAACAGTGACTGGGAAATCTTTTCAATCATAACCCCAAAATATTTTTGACCAAGTTTGCATTGTCATTTAAAACTTGTATTCCTTGTTAATATAAATATTATTCATTATGAAATATTTATGAAAGCATTGAAATAAGATTGTGAAATAGGATTGACTTAACACTTCCCTTTAGAAATGATAACTTTTGTCTTATCGTCTAGAACAGTGACTGGGAAATCTTTTCAATCATAACCCCAAAATATTTTTGACCAAGTTTGCATTGTCATTTAAAACTTGTATTCCTTGTTAATATAAATATTATTCATTATGAAATATTTATGAAAGCATTGAAATGAGATTGTAAAATAGGATTGACTTAACTCTTTCCTTTAGAAATGATAACTTTTATCTTATCGTCTAGAACAGTGACTGGGAAACTTTTTTAACCATAACCCCAAAATATTTTTGTCCAAGTTTGTATTGTCATCTAAAACCTTGTATTCCTTGTTAATATATTTATTATATATCATTATATATTATCAATATAAATAATTTATGAAAGCGTTAAAATGAGATTGTAAAATGTAATTGACTCTACTTTACCTTAAAAAATAATGACTTCATATCATAGTCTAGAATCTTGCTATGCAAATGTACAGATTTATTGACATTCTACATTGCATTTATTATTATCAAACATTATGATTATTCTGTCAAAATTTATATCTTTCCTTTCTACAACTTATTTAGTTACAAACTTTTGATGAAAACCTTTTCGATAAAATTTTACTACTAAGCAAACCAGTTTCTCTATTTTCTGCGCTTACAACAATATTACCTGAAAATAAATAAGAATGCGTTTTAAATGCAGAAGGAAATAATTATATTATAGCAACTATTGAAGCTTACCTTTTATAAATATGAAAGTATAGAAATTTTTTCTCTCTACTATATTATTATTTCCTGAAAATAAGTAAGTATAAGTTTTAAATGTATAGACAGAATAATATTGAGAAGTATTATATGCATTCACCTGGTAGTATAACCTCGTAAAATAATCCTTGCCAGAAATTAGGTTATGTTATGTTTGATGTCTATAATATATTTCACATAATATATACGGCAGATTTCTCAATGCTGTTAAACTCCTGATCAAATTAGAAAATCTTAGTGTAAAAAGGTTATTGAAGACATGCAAATCTTGTTGAAAATATTCTCAAAAATTTCAGCTTTTTCATTTCATTTCAGCACGACACAACATTTCTCACTGTTATATTTTATTTACAACTTATAGCTCATAACACAACCTACACACATACACACATTATCACTATTTTTTAAATTAAAACATAATTTGATTATTTACAAACGAACAAAAAATACATTTCACTAAGTGACGCTACCGCTTTCTCTATGCATCAACCATTTTGTTGTGTTAATGCGCGTCAATCATCGAATTTACTAGAAACGTATTCGTCCGCGTCAAAAAGTAGAAAACTCATAGCTTTATTAAATTCAAGATATTTAATAAATTCGTAAAGAAATCACAATATATATTATTATATATTATTAAATTTGTCTTAGAATACTTAGTTTTTCTCTCATATAACTAATCTTCGTATTGTAAACCGTTTGGAAAATAAGCTAGTCAGAGTCCTGTAATTTAATAAAAAATTCCAAATTCATATTGTCATAAATAAACCATGTAAAGTATTATACATTGTTAGAATCGTCTCAAAATTTTTAATTTTTTCTCCATATATCACAACTTTGTATTTCAAACGGTTTGGCCTATGGGCGAGTTGCAGTGCTAAAATTCAAGAAAAATTGAAAAATCTGAAAATAATTATATGAACACACATATTGAATTATATATCATTTTATTCGTAATTTTATTCTACATCTTTTGTCCGAATAACCTTTTTACGTATCTGTAACCTTTTAGCTTGTAGTATTGAATATTCGTGAAAAATCACATGGTTAAATATTCAAAGGCTTATGTCTCGCGTATATTGCTTTCATTCTGTGCGAGTCTATGGCCAAGCGGTAGCGTTGCTGGCTCTTAGCCTCGTAGTCTCAGGTTCGATCCCAGACAAGACTTTTGTTTTTTATTTTAAATATAATAACAATAATTAAGATTTTTTTTTAAATTTGGGCTAATTTTATTCAGAATGACAAAAATCGACAAAACATATAATTAGCAATGTGGATTTTCCCAAGAAAACAAACCTCTACTGTGGGAAACAATATTTATTATTAACATGAAAACAATATTTAATAGTCAATTATAAAAAAATGTTGCATCAATATTTATTTTTTATTTTGAGGACAATATTTATTAGCTTATGATAAAAATTTTTGTACCCGATGATAAAATTTTTTGCATAAATATTTATTTTTCAATTTGACGATAATATTTTATACCTGATGATAAAAAATGTTGCATCAATATTTTTATTTCAATTTGTGGACAATATTTGTCAGCTGATGATAAAAAAATATTGCATCACTATTTATATTTCAATTTAAAAACAATATTTTTTAGCCTATGATAAAAATGTTGCATCAATATTCATATTTCACTTTGAGAACAATATTTTTTAGCCTATGATAAAAAAATATTGCATCAATATTTATATTTTAGTTTGAGGACAATATTTATCAGCCGATGATAAAAAATATTGCATCAATATTTATATTTCAATTTGAGAACAATATTTTTTAGCCTATGATAAAAATGTTGCATTAATATTCATATTTCACTTTGAGAACAATATTTTTTAGACGATGATAAAAAAATATTGCATCAATATTTATATTTTAGTTTGAGGACAATATTTATCAGCCGATGATAAAAAATATTGCATCAATATTTATATTTTAGTTTGAGGACAATATTTATCAGCCGATGATAAAAAATATTGCATCAATATTTCTATTTTAGTTTGAGGACAATATTTATCAGTCGATGATAAAAAAATATTGCATCAATATTTATTCTTCTATTTGAGGACAATATTTATTAACCGATGATAAAAAATATTGCATCAATATTTCTATTTTAGTTTGAGACCAATATTGGACAAGGCCATTTATAGAGATTATTGCCTCAATATCGGCTAATGTCGGCCTGATCGATTAGTTGACATCATCACAGAACCGACGTTCGCCGATATTTTTGCAATATAGGCAATCACGGCCACAGAAAACCGATATTGGTAATATATTGTACCGATATTAATTTCTACATGGGAATGATCTCATCGACAGCGAATGACGAACAATTCGGGCGTAACGCAACTTCCGTTGCATTCTCACAGGTTTACTCCCTAGTCGCGCCTAAAAAAAATTTACTTCAATACTTCTTTATTTTATATGAAGAAAGCAGCATAACATAGCGTTGCCATAACAACAACGCAGTTGTTGCAGTCTATTTTACCGGAAAATTGGCGCATCCATTTTCAATTTTGACATGGTAGTTCTGAGTGTATAATCGTGCTGATATCTACAATAATGTCTATTCAATTCTATCATACATGACCCGAATTCTGTATTTGCAAACCATCTGCTGGCGCATCCTCAATTTCCATGTGCCCGTAGGGCGCGTAACATCGCAAACTGAAAGTATTACGAAATTGTAGGTATGTGTATATAGTAGTTGTGTTTCTCGTTGCTCAATATCTTTGAACAGTGAATGCATTTACCGGTTGATATTGCCTTAATCGTGATTGCTTAAAACGTTTATACATCGTGTTGTTGTCACACGACCTTTGCCGGGATAGTTCAAAGACCTTCTCTGTTTATATTATCCTGGCGAACTTATCGTCTTCCATGAGTTGGCTGGTCGGTTCTTCTTCATTGGGTTTGGGCTTTTGTGAACGCCGAACATGCTATTCTCACACATTTGCACGTTGTGAATATTCACCTATGCAGTTCAAATATCAAGGTGGATAATGGTGTTTTGATGCGGGTTGGATCTATATTTGTCAATAACTGGTCATAGAAGGTAATGATACCTTTGAATTGGGGTGATTATATTTAGTTTCATATAGAATAGTTACCATATACAATATCTAATCTTTCATTTATTATTATAATATAATAATACTTACCGTAGATTAAGTTATAGCAATCGTCTGAAAATCGTTTTTTTTGCGTGTTATTTGCTTACAATTAGAAAAAAATGTTGTGTGTATATGTGTAACAAAACATTCTACTTGTATTGACGTAATGGAGAATTAATTAAGTTTTTTGCGAAAGAAGGTTCAGTGGTTTCGGAGATCTAGTGAATTTTTTATAAATACCATTTGGCGGTCGAAAATCAGGTATTTTCTAATTGACGCACCTGCACACTTCTTTTTACTGCGTTATCCTGCAGGACAGTAGCTATTACAATGCAGGACGGTTTACATGTCCAATTGAGACAAAAAAATATTTTTGAAAGCGAATTATTTATCTAAACTTTAAGTGATTTTATTATCTAAACATAAGTGATGATATTAAATGTATGAGAAAATGTAGATCACTATTGCATGATATATTCTTTATAAAACCAAACCTTAAGTTTGGCTCATACAAAACTTCGGCAGTTTTTTGTAAATGTAACAACAGTCATTAGAAAAATGAAAAAACTCTCAAGAAATTTCAAAGTGTTCAAAATTTTCAAAAATGTTCAAAAACATTAAAAATTCTCGAATCCTCTTTTCTTGAGTTCTTAAAAATTTTAAATTCTTGTACGGGAAGTTGCACCTATTTGCCTTAAGGCACGATGCCATACATGACTATTTTTATGTCCGTTTGGATGTTTTTCAGAACATTTTTTACCTGTTTAAATGTTCTCGTTATTTGACTTTGTACTGGGAATTAATTTAATTTTATGCCACGTTATTTTCAAAATCTTAACTTGAAAGTCCCATAATGTGAAAAGTCATTTTAACGTTTCTTTAACTTCTTAGTTTTAACTTAATCTTAATATTCATGGTTGATATTATATTAAAGGGAATAAATTTAATTAAAACTTACAAAAAAAATTGTAAAGCATATAATATAAATGTATCTGAAACCGGTTAGTATAGTATTAGAATTAGTTTGTGTTAAACATTCGAAGTGAACACATCGATTGCGTAACAAAATAAACACGTTAAAAATCCAGGCTTGCCTGGTATACATTATAATAAAACATTTATTTTAATAACTATATAATGGAGTGTGTTAAACCGAAAACACACTTCTATTTAATTTCAAAGTAATTGAAGGAATAATTTCGCCATTAACTGCTCATTTGTGGTTAAAGGAATTTTAAATAGTATTTATGAAGATGTCAGCTGTATATACGGAATATCCATGGAAAATAAGGTATTAAATGTGAAATTTAATAATGAGAAAATTATAAATAAAATTAAAAGTAAATATGAAACTATATAAAATTTAAGTCCGATAAAAATCAGTGTTATGAAATTGAATATAGTGAACCTAGGGAACCGCCACAGTGGATAAAATTGTTAAATGTACAATGGGAGACATCGGAAGAACAAATAAGGAAAATAATGTCAGAGTACGGCAAAATATTAAAGTACCAAGAAGATATATGGACAGGAGAAGGCATTATAAACTGCTACACTGAAATAGAACCTTATTAATAGAAGTAACAAAAGAATTCCCAGCATGATTAAAGTGAATGGAAAAAACACAACAATAATAATTAGAGGACAACCAAGAAAATGTTTTAAATGTGGAGAAACAAGCCACGTGAAAAAAGAATGTACAATGAACTCAAAATAGGAGAAAGATTAAAAGATTTAGGGAAAAATAACCCAATAGTGAATAATAATGAAGAAAACATAATAGATAAAATTGTTGTTACCCAAGGAAAAAAATGATCAAACTAGAAAAAATGAAGAAGAAATAAATAATAAAAAAGAAGAAAAAATAATAATTATAAAAAACAAAGAAAGTTCTAATTATATGACTGAATATAAAAAAACAAAACAAAAAGAAGAAAAAGGAAAACAAAGCATAAATGAAACAGAAAAAACGCCTATCAGTAATAAAAAATTAAAATAACAACCCAAATACAAGGAAGTAATGAAGGATATAATTGAAAACATGGATAATAAATAACACTCAATGTCTTCAATGAATTGTACTACAGGATTCAGATATAGATATG
>NW_020539725.1:55285850-55314079 GCF_003426905.1 Ctenocephalides felis | reverse complement strand
TGCTCGCAATCACGGTATAGGTGATACTAATATTTAGACACAGTTGGACGAAAGAAGTGCACAAAGCTGAAGTATTTGGGAATAAATATATCATTCTATCGAGAAAATTTTAAATATTATAAGTGGTATAAAGAAATATAAAAGATTCGTCTGTTCCAACTACTAAAGTAGAATCGACGTCCATCCAAACGATTTAGCCAATAAAGTGTATTCGGAACTAAGGCTCAAATTATCCTCTAATCTCGCTTAGATACTTTTATATTATTTTTAACTTTCCGTAGGGTAAGTTATTGCAATCGTCCAAAAATTTAAATTGAAAATTTTTGCTATCTTCAAGTTTCAAAGGTTTCTGAACATTTTGGCATACCCTACAAAAAAAGTGTATGTATGAATACAATTTTTCGTCCACGTTTTCGGGCGCACGGATCAGCCGATTTGATATCATTCGATTCCTATTGATAGGGAGATATGCTAAGAGTGCAGAAAATCGAAATCGAGTTTTTGAGAGAACGGAACATCCGATTTGAATGATCGATTTTGCCAAAAATCCTGAACCTATTTAGAAAATTGGGAAAAAATCCAGATTAGTTTTGTATCGTGCTAATTAGTTTCCAGTAAAAATCGTAAATTATTTGTTGAGTTCGTAATTGTTTGGTACATTTTTAACTGTAAGTGTGTGTATGTGTGTGTGCGGATACAAATTTTTGTCGACGACTTCGGGAACACGGTTCAACCGATTTCAATAATTCAAAAAATATTCGATTCCTATTGACAAAAGGAGACGTGCTGATTAATTTTTGGCAAAGGTAGGTTTAGCCGTTTCGAAGATACGGGACAAAAAGTGCCAAAAACGGTAACTCGGTTTTCAAGAGAACGGATCGTCCGATTTTGATAATTCGAAATGATGAAGAACGAAACATGATGAAGAACTGATTAAATTTTTGAGAAGGCAGGTCTAGCGGTTTCGGAGATCTAGTAAAACAAGTAAAAAAATGCCATTTGGCGGTCAAAAATGATCATTTGACGTATGCACATCAAATTATCAGATATTTTATGGAGATTTTAATAATACGTATAAATGTTGTTTACATTTCTATGAGTTCCGTATCATCGTTTGTCCTTGGACGGCGACGCGGCGCTTACGCGCTTCGATATACCATCCCTATGCAGCTTAAACAGTGCGATTGCTTTGAAAAAAAGTTCAAAATTTCCAAAATATTTCAAAAAATAAAAAAAAATCAGTCTTTGTTTTCAAAAAAGGTAATTTTTTTAAAAAAATTAAAAATTTTCAAAAATCTAATTTTTACAAAGTTTAAAAAAAGTTAATCTTATTTAAAAATTTTAATTTTTAGTACGGCAAGTTATTTGCCTTAAGGCACGATGCCATGCACCACTAGTTCACCATTTCAACGAAGAGGGGAGTAATGTGGCAACTCGATACAACCTCGATCTGGTTACAGAATCACTGTTCTTTCCTTTCTGAATTCTCGATACACACCTGACGATTTGTTACTTCTGCGGTTCTATATTTCTTTTCTCTACGAGCTCTATTATTCAAAACAAACATGTATATAGAGTCGCGAATAAGTTTTCGCGTGAGCCGATTGTTTATGGTCTAGTATTCGAAGTATTTGAACTTTGGATTAGAGCCAGACACCGCAAGGTACCGCTAATATTTTACCCGGAGTTCGGTGAAAATCGTGTAAGAAAGTTTTATTGTCTCTGTAGATAACATAAGTTGGCAACAAGTAACACCTTTTGGAGCAATTCATGATTAACTGCTTCCAACAGGAGCAATAGAAGTTATTGAGATAAGAATAATAATTCAAATTCTTATATTGCTCTTTATGATAAGAATGTCTCACATTTAGCGAAAGTGCTGCCTGTCGTAAATCGTGAGATAATATATATTTATGTATATTTATCCTTCTGTCTTAATTTATTTTTTGATACTCTATCGATCTAGAACAGGGTAGTAAATACAATTTACTTTATTACATTCTGAATTGGATGTATGAGTTACATTAAGTTTTTTTACGTGAGAAGCTTATTAAGCTAGTTTTGAGCACATAAAGTATAATTTTGAACTTAAATTATTTAAGTTCAAAATTATACTTTATGTGCTCAAAACTAGCTTAATAAATTTATAAAAAATTATTTAAGTTAAACATAATGAATTTCAGAATGTATATCTGTCGTGATCTCATTGAATAAGCGGTTAAGTCGAATTTCTGCAAAAAAAGTCTTAAGTTGCAGTATTACCTATTTCTGTGAAAATAGTTATTAAATTATTTTCAGATATAAATAAATTTAAACAATTAATTGCAGATATGCGGTATTACATGAGTAATATAGCTTTGAAATCAAGCCTTGCAAAATAGTGAAATTAATTTAACCACTTATTCACTGGGATATGAAATATATAAATTGGACTAGAGTTTTTTTATATTTATTTTTATTTTTATTTTTTTATATTTAATCGTTAATTACAAACATGCTCTAAGCATAAAAATAGTTATTTCTAAAAAGGACGAAACGTGCAACTATTCGATAAATATATAAAACATCCTAATAGATGTTTCTCTTTTTAATAATTATATCCCATAAATTTTCCTGTATGGATACGAAAAGTTTCTGGTTGCGTGCATTGCGATCATTTTTAATAATTCTTAACATCTTACTGCAATATTACTATATCCCCTTCTGTTGGGTAACGAACTTCAAGCTTTTTAAACTTAAAATTATTTCACATTTGCTTTTATTTTCGTTCCCATGAAAGAATATTTTGAATAAGAAAACTTTCAGAATTCCCATTAGCATTTTTAATATATTTAAAGTTCCAACACCTTGTTTAGAATTTTCCAGATTTAGCTTTCCGTCATTTTCTCATTCTTTTAAATGACTTCATTGCATTACTTGTTTTGCATAATTCGGAGTAGATATTCCACTCGACGTCTCCTAGATTCCTAGAAGATAGAAAGGTTTTCATGCGTCAATGCACATTTTGCAATTTCACAGCTTTCTCACTTCGTCAACTCTATTCCGGAGTCGATGAATGTCGAGATGAACTCTCCTTGCAGCCAAGGCGATGTAATCCCGCATATAGCGATTGCATATTTCGAGGAAAATATTTAGTTTTGATATCGAATTCAGTGGGTTTAGGTTTTTAATATTATTTTACGCTTACAAAAATTACTAGTGTTGAAGTTACGAAGATTACTATTACCACTATGCTCTAATGTGTGCATACTGTTCAAGAAACTATAATACGATTATTTCAAGCAACAAAGTAAATACACTACATCTGACTACATCTAAAAAAATCCCATAAAGCACCTACAAGAATCTCATTTAAGACAAGGCGAATGAATCCTTCGAGAGCGCTATTGCTTACAGAATGCAATGCATTAATACTTCAAGTTAAGCAGGGGCGATGGGTGTAATAAAATCGGGCAATTCGCGTGAAAACTGGTTTTCTTTTGTTGAAAGCAAGAAATAAGACGAAGAAAACGGAGAAAAAATTGCTATTTGAGAATTGCCCCGAGTACAAGAAGAGCAACGAGTGAATAGGGTGTTTTTTGTATCAAATATTCAATTGTGTATTGTATAATTCAAACACTTATTTCTATCGCGAAACATTTTGTTCTTGGATAGCACGCATTACAATGCAACGTAAATATTTCTTGGGTATGCGAAAACAGTTTTATGAATAGCCATTCTTAAATTTTAAGGGAAAAAGGAATTGGAAGATATATCCTTAATAATTTATCATTGATATACAATGCAAAATGGGCTATACAAAACTTTCCAATATCAGGAAACTGGATAGTAGAATAATTCTGGAAAATTCATTAGTTACTTACTCACCACGACCAAAATATTGTCTAATATATTTATAACAATTTTTATTGTTTCAAGCGTGCTAGAGTGCTGAATCTAATTGAATTACAAAGAGCACAAAGTGCTACTTCAAGATTCTCGTTAATTGTAAATTTTTTAAGCTTCCACATATAATTTGATGTTATCAGTACATTTTTCTTGACAAAGTGTAGCAAAAATGGTCCAAATAATTCATAACTAATATCTATAAAGCATAATATAATAGGGTATAAATCTTTTTACATCTGAGCAAAACTATGTTATTCATGTTTACAATAAAGCCTTGGGTTCAACGTTGTTATGCGGTTGTCATGTGAATTTTTATTTGACACGTGAGTGAAAAATTGAACTCCCTTGAGAGACGTAAAATGGAGAAGCGGAAAGGCTATTTTTCCGACATAAAATATTTTTGAGAGAATAACAACCATTATATTGCACTGTAAAGAAAAGCATATAATTGAAAATCGAATTATAGAAAAAATGCGATATATAAATAGTATAGAGTTTTGTAATCGATATTAGCACTTAACGAATGAGCCCATTTTCCAAAACCATTATCAGTAGGTCGACGGAGGTTCAAGAAATTAGATGACTCATTTTGTTGGCAATTTATATATTTATTTGTATTTAACTTTTATTTAATTTTTGGCATATGTTAGTTTTGCAAAATGACATCGATAAGAAAATTATTTGATTTTGTTGAGCATTAAATGTTAGGAAAATGTTTGCTAACCAAGTTAACAATACGTTTGATATTCAGTTTGTTCTGCCCGTACTTCAAAAAATCCATTTATTTTCGCAAATGGTTTGTTTGTTTTAACAATATATCATTGTAAAGCGATTTTTACACGTGTTCTTCCTCACGCTTATATTTGTTGTAAAACGGGAACACATATTATTAGTTTTTATTTCGTGCGCATGATAGATCAGGAAATCGTTAAAAAGATCATAAAAGCTTTGTATTCATAATATTTTGTACTATAAGTTTATGAAGCCATAAATTTAGAGTCTATAACAACTGCTAAATATATCTTTCCGTTATTGTAATAAGTGGTTATGTATTCGAAAATAGCGTTTTGGAAATATGTAATAAAATTTTTAACTAAACAACCGGTGATCGATAGTATGACAAAAGGCAAAAAAGATCATTCTCTTAATTACAACATATTCCAACGTCGTTAAATTGTTCTCTTAAGATTGTATGCAAAGTTTTAACAAAGGTAACAATTTCAGAAAATTTTCAAGTTTTTATGTTTTGGGTCATAATACCTAATATTAATATTAAAGTTAGTTTTAATAATATTTAAGACTTAGTGAATAAGAAATATCATGTTTGAAGAAAATCAATCGTTTTGGGTAAATTTAATAAAAAAAGAACCATATATTTTCTTGCAACTGTACTGTTGAACTATATCAAAATGATTTTTTAATATTGTATTTGATTTGAGTCCAACCAGATTGCCCAACTCAAGGACTAAGAGTATTTGTGAGAGCACACTCTAGAAAAAACTAAAGTTTAGCAAATTGAAAACAATTCTGACCTTTCTGAGGATGGAAAAGTCAAGTACAAGTGAATGGTACAACAAAATTTATTTCAAGAATTTACTACAAAATTTAAATTTTCAATTTGGGCATATAGCTTAAGATCTTGTAGCTACTTTGTCAATAATATATTTCTGGGGCCAATTCTTCAGTGAAATACACCGTTTATATATAGAACCTAACCTATAAAACCCACAAACGCCAAAGAAGAATGTTATCATATCTGCATCTTTCTGATGTGCATTTATAACACATCTACGAAATTAGGTTTTATGTGTAAAATGTTTGATTGCACAGAAAATACATAGCATTTTACCAATTTCACTACTATTTTCTATAAAAAGAATGCGCGTAAGGTTCACAAGCGATTGAAGTAAAACTTTTTTACTATCGTATGAGATGGCATTCAAGTTAAAACTAAATACATCATATAACAATTCTGAATAATGTTTATTAGTAAAATGGTAACACTCGTAATGCACAATTTACTAATGCCAACCATTATACATATTTATATAATAGTAAATTTATATAATAGTAATTTATATAATAGTAAATTATAAAATATATATTTATAATACCATTAAAAATATGTGTAATATTTAAAAACAATAATGTAATTAAAGTCATACTTCAAATATGACATGATCGGTTTGTCATTGTAATTGGCAAGTAGGATTTGAACTTTCATTAGATAGAGAAATTAAGTAATTGCTGATTAATAAATCCTAATAATCGTTCACATAGTGGATTATGTTAAACAACGCATCAACCCGTATAGAAATGATCTCATCGACAGCGAATGACGAACAATTCGGGCGTAACGCAACTTCCGTTGCATTCTCACAGGTTTACTCCCTAGTCGCGCCTAAAAAAAATTTACTTCAATACTTCTTTATTTTATATGAAGAAAGCAGCATAACATAGCGTTGCCATAACAACAACGCAGTTGTTGCAGTCTATTTTACCGGAAAATTGGCGCATCCATTTTCAATTTTGACATGGTAGTTCTGAGTGTATAATCGTGCTGATATCTACAATAATGTCTATTCAATTCTATCATACATGACCCGAATTCTGTATTTGCAAACCATCTGCTGGCGCATCCTCAATTTCCATGTGCCCGTAGGGCGCGTAACATCGCAAACTGAAAGTATTACGAAATTGTAGGTATGTGTATATAGTAGTTGTGTTTCTCGTTGCTCAATATCTTTGAACAGTGAATGCATTTACCGGTTGATATTGCCTTAATCGTGATTGCTTAAAACGTTTATACATCGTGTTGTTGTCACACGACCTTTGCCGGGGATAGTTCAAAGACCTTCTCTGTTTATATTATCCTGGCGAACTTATCGTCTTCCATGAGTTGGCTGGTCGGTTCTTCTTCATTGGGTTTGGGCTTTTGTGAACGCCGAACATGCTATTCTCACACATTTGCACGTTGTGAATATTCACCTATGCAGTTCAAATATCAAGGTGGATAATGGTGTTTTGATGCGGGTTGGATCTATATTTGTCAATAACTGGTCATAGAAGGTAATGATACCTTTGAATTGGGGTGATTATATTTAGTTTCATATAGAATAGTTACCATATACAATATCTAATCTTTCATTTATTATTATAATAATATATAATACTTACCGTAGATTAAGTTATAGCAATCGTCTGAAAATCGTTTTTTTTGCGTGTTATTTTGCTTACAATTAGAAAAAAATGTTGTGTGTATATGTGTAACAAAACATTCTACTTGTATTGACGTAATGGAGAATTAATTAAGTTTTTGCGAAAGAAGGTTCAGTGGTTTCGGAGATCTAGTGAATTTTTTTATAAATACCATTTGGCGGTCGAAAATCAGGTATTTTCTAATTGACGCACCTGCACACTTCTTTTTACTGCGTTATCCTGCAGGACAGTAGCTATTACAATGCAGGACGGTTTACATGTCCAATTGAGACAAAAAAATATTTTTGAAAGCGAATTATTTATCTAAACTTAAGTGATTTTATTATCTAAACATAAGTGATGATATTAAATGTATGAGAAAATGTAGATCACTATTGCATGATATATTCTTTAAAACCAAACCTTAAGTTTGGCTCATACAAAACTTCGGCAGTTTTTGTAAATGTAACAACAGTCATTAGAAAAATGAAAAAACTCTCAAGAAATTTCAAAGTGTTCAAAATTTTCAAAAATGTTCAAAAACATTAAAAATTCTCGAATCCTCTTTTCTTGAGTTCTTAAAAATTTTAAATTCTTGTACGGGAAGTTGCACCTATTTGCCTTAAGGCACGATGCCATACATGACTAGTTTTATGTCCGTTTGGATGTTTTTCAGAACATTTTTTACCTGTTTAAATGTTCTCGTTATTTGACTTTGTACTGGGAATTAATTTAATTTTATGCCACGTTATTTTCAAAATCTTAACTTGAAAGTCCCATAATGTGAAAAGTCATTTTAACGTTTCTTTAACTTCTTAGTTTTAACTTAATCTTAATATTCATGGTTGATATTATATTAAAGGGAATAAATTTAATTAAAACTTACAAAAAAAATTGTAAAGCATATAATATAAATGTATCTGAAACCGGTTAGTATAGTATTAGAATTAGTTTGTGTTAAACATTCGAAGTGAACACATCGATTGCGTAACAAAATAAACACGTTAAAAATCCAGGCTTGCCTGGTATACATTTATAATAAAACAGTTATTTTAATAACTATATAATGGAGTGTGTTAAACCGAAAAACACACTTCTATTTAATTTCAAAGTAATTGAAGGAATAATTTCGCCATTAACTGCTCATTTGTGGTTAAAAGGAATTTTAAATAGTATTTATGAAGATGTCAGCTGTATATACGGAATATCCATGGAAAATAAGGTATTAAATGTGAAATTTAATAATGAGAAAATTATAAATAAAATTAAAAGTAAATATGAAACTAATATAAAATTTAAGTCCGATAAAAATCAGTGTTATGAAATTGAATATAGTGAACCTAGGGAACCGCCACAGTGGATAAAATTGTTAAATGTACAATGGGAGACATCGGAAGAACAAATAAGGAAAATAATGTCAGAGTACGGCAAAATATTAAAGTACCAAGAAGATATATGGACAGGAGAAGGCATTATAAACTGCTACACTGGAAATAGAACCTTATTAATAGAAGTAACAAAAGAAATTCCCAGCATGATTAAAGTGAATGGAAAAAACACAACAATAATAATTAGAGGACAACCAAGAAAATGTTTTAAATGTGGAGAAACAAGCCACGTGAAAAAAGAATGTACAATGAACTCAAAAATAGGAGAAAGATTAAAAGATTTAGGGAAAAATAAACCAATAGTGAATAATAATGAAGAAAACATAATAGATAAAATTGTTGTTACCCAAAAGGAAAAAAATGATCAAACTAGAAAAAATGAAGAAGAAATAAATAATAAAAAAGAAGAAAAAATAATAATTATAAAAAACAAAGAAAGTTCTAATTATATGACTGAATATAAAAAAACAAAACAAAAAGAAGAAAAAGGAAAACAAAGCATAAATGAAACAGAAAAAACGCCTATCAGTAATAAAAAAATTAAAATAACAACCCCAAATACAGAGGAAGTAATGAAGGATATAATTGAAAACATGGATATAAATACACCAATTTCTTCAATGAATTGTATTCTACAGGATTCAGATATAGATATGTCAGAAGAAGACGGATCACTAGAATATGGAAAAGAATATGGTGAAACACCTAATCCTGAAATAAATAAAGAAATAACAAAATTAAAAACTATATAATTTAAATTTCTTCTTAAATTCCTTTTTAAGAACACATATTGATGAATAATTATAAAATCAGAAATATTGCCACAATAAATATAAATGGTATTAGAAGTTTAACGACTAAAATATTACTGAAAAAATTTATAACAGATAATGACTTAGATATAATATTGTTACAAGAAATAAATGAAAACGATTTAAGATTTTTTAAACCATATGAAGGTATAGTAAACATTAATGAAAATCAAAGAGGTACAGCCATATTAACAAGACCAGGAATTGAAATAAAAAATGTAATCCTTCATGAAAATTCTAGAATAATAGGTGCTAACATAGATGACTTAAATTTAGTTAATATATATGCCCATGCCGGTAATGGTCAGCGTCCACAAAGGGAGAAATTATTTGAAGAAGATATAGCCAGTATAATAGGACCAAACAAATCTAATATCATGATCGCAGGCGATTTTAATTGTGTATTAAATGCCAAGGACCAAAAAGGAAGAACAAATTATAGTGCTGCACTAAAAAGATTGTTAAACCAATTAAAATTAAAAGACGCGTGGGAGTATTTAAATAAGAAAGATAATGGGTTTACATTTATTAGGGGTGATTCAGCTTCAAGATTAGATAGATTTTATACTGACACTTTAATAAAAAATAGAATAGTTGATTGCAAAGTAATTCCAGTAGCCTTTTCAGACCATAATGCGGTAGTTCTAAAATTGAAAGTTGTGACATCAGTGCCATTTTTTGGAAAAAGTTACTGGAAAATGAACACAAAAATACTTAAATCCGAAGATTTTGATAATTTATTTAGACAAGAATGGGAAAAAATTGTTAAAATTTCATCACGTACGAATGTAATTGATTGGTGGCAAAATAAAGTAAAAACCAAATTAAAATACATTGCAAAAAATTTATCCAGACAAAATGCAATAGATTTCAATAATACAATAAATTTTTTTGAAAAGGTATTGAAGGAGGCAGTTGTAAATCACAACAATAATGGTGAAATGTGGGAAATAATTAAAGAAACAAAAGCCACAATTAGAAAATTATATGATACTCGTAACGAAGGAATTAAAATAAGATCAAGGACCCAAACAATTACAGAAGAAGAGCGCATTACTACATATCAAATTGCAAAGGAAAAAAACAATGGAGAAAACAAATTCATTAAATCGTTATTTAATAACGAAAATATTTGTTTAAATAATTCTAAAGAAATAATTGTAGAAATGGAAAGATCATACAAAAATTTCTACAAAGAAAAACCGATAAATTATAAGGAAATGGATCTCATACTAAGGAAATATAATAAAAACATAAGCATTCTTTCTAATGAACAACTAAGAAAAGAAATTACGGAGGAAGAAGTGAGGGAAGCGATTAAGACAAGCAGTAAAAATAGGACACCTGGAATAGATGGCATTCCGTATGAATTTTATCAAAAATATGAAGACATTTTAACACCCTTTTTAGTTAAAATATTTAACGAATTTTTAAACGAACCGGAAAAGATAAATAAAAAACTTAATGAAGGAATAATAATATTAATTTCGAAAAAAAAGGATCCAAAATATACGGACGATTATAGACCAATTACGCTTTTAAACTGTGATATGAAATTATTTTCAAAAATTATTTCAAATAGAATAAAAATGGCTGTTCAAAATATTATTAACCAGGGGCAATCATGCTGTATGGATAAAAGAAATATTGTTGATAATTTAATAACTGTTAGAAACTTGGTGGCATACTATAATATAAAACATAATGAAAAAGCATCTTTGATAAACATAGATTTTAAGAAAGCCTTTGACATGATGTCACATGATTATTTGCTGCATGTATTAAGAAAAATATCAATTCCTGACAAAATAACCAAAGTAATAATGAATCTTAATAAAAACGCAACCTCACGATTACAAATAAATGGGAATCTATCTGAATATATAAAAATTGAAAGATCCGTCAGACAGGGATGTCCTTTGTCAATGATTCTATTTGTTATTGGTTTAGATCCTTTACTTGAAGAATTGGAAAACAAATTAGAAGGTCAAAATATAATAACTAAAAATGTTAAGATACTTGCATATGCTGATGATGTTACTTTAATAGTTAAATCAAATAGTGAAGAAATAAAATCCTTAGAAATCATTAAATCTTATTGTAAAAGTTCAGGAGCAGAAATAAATGAACAAAAATCCACATTTCTATCGCTAGGTATGAGATGGGTAAGAGATTCAGAAAGCAACATACCAGAAACCCCAAAAATTAAATATTTGGGAATGATTATATCAAAAAATTTAGAGGAAATGATTAATGAGAACTGGAATAAATTAATAAATAATATAAGAGTGACATTAAATACAGATTTATCAAGACGACTAAATGTAATTCAAAAAATCTGGCACATAAATCAATTTGCCTTAGCAAAATTATGGTATTTAGCGCAAGTATTACCAATGCATAAAGTATTTTCACAAAAAATTGAAACTATAATAGGTTACTATATCTGGAATGGTTATAGAATAAGAATTAATAGAAATCAATTAAAATTGAAAGAAAACCAAGGAGGTCTAAATTTAATATCAACTGCTGAAAAATGTAAAGCATTACTCTTTAAAAATATGATAAAACAGATCATAACAAAGGAAATCAACACAGGATTTTTAGAACTTTGGATCAATAATAAACATTTTCCGAAATCTATTAAAAAAGAATGGGTAATCATAAATGAAAAATATCAATGGAATCTAGAAAATACTACAACAAAAGAAATATATATTAAACTAACTAATGATTATACTCCAAGAATAATGGAGAAAAACCCGAATTTGAACTGGAATAATATTTGGAAGAATTTAAGAAACAAAAATATTC
Source organism: Ctenocephalides felis (assembly GCF_003426905.1). Classification (NCBI taxonomy): domain Eukaryota; kingdom Metazoa; phylum Arthropoda; class Insecta; order Siphonaptera; family Pulicidae; genus Ctenocephalides; species Ctenocephalides felis. The sequence continues at coordinate 55,301,979 of NW_020539725.1, read as the reverse complement.
CTTCTGAATGGAGAACCACAAACTATATGATAGTCAATGAATGCATAGCCATGAAAATGAAGCTGTTTAAAATGAAAATGGCTGATACTGCTAACTGTACAAAATGTAATAAAGAAGAAAATGCAATACATTTCTTAACAGAGTGCGGTGAAAATAAAAAGATATGGAATTGGATGAAGCATAGACTGAAATTATTAAAAATTAATCTAAATGAGAAAGATTATAAATTAATAAAATTCGACATTATGAAAAGACCAGAAGAAGAAAACAATATAATAATATGGCTATTATCTGGTGTTCTAAATAATATATACAATGGAATTGAAGAATTAACATTAATCGAAAGGAATTTAAGAGAGAAGCGGAAAGACTACATAATAAGAAATAAAAATAAGAATAATTCATTTATGTACAAAATTTTGTAAATTATAATGTAGATATTTAAGAAATAAAGTATAATTAAAAAAAAAAAAAAAAAAAAAAAAAAAAAAAAAAATTACCAAAATATACATATGCTAATTCTAAGAATTTGTTTAGTTTGATAATATTGATATTTTCTTATGAAAACAAACTCACGGATATTTTAACTATATTTTTTTCAAGTATTTTATATTAAATTATATTCAATTATTTTTTTATCTCATTAATTACACGTATAGATAATTCTATGTATTACAATTTGAATCTTTCATAAATCTATTGTGGATTTCTAATCCCTGATGTTCAAAGGTTATTTCTCTTTTACATAATAGAGAATCTTCCTCACGATTACAAATAGAACCTCTGTACTGTTAATGCCAATACGCCTGAAACGACTATAATTGATATATTATAATAAACAATTGTGGCTTTTCAAGATTATAATAGTTCAACTTATTACGAAACTCTTAACATGTTATCATCGCAAAATCTAATATGGAAATTATATACGTACATAGGTTCTTACGTGGAAAATTATATAGACAAAATGCTTTTTGAAGTCTAATTTAATTTTTTGATATACCTATAGGTACTAATAGTATCAATTTCCTGATTTTTATTTTTGTGTGAATTATTTTGGGAGTGAGTTGATAATTTGATGATCGCGGTACAAAATTATAAGGCTCTTCAAAGAGTGAATATGAAGTATGTTTATTTTGTCTGCGACAAGTCAATGTAAGGAAGTTAAAAGAAATCAAATAAGAAAGTCTCATTTGGTAGGAAATCCTATATAACAATATGATGTATAGTATTTGGAATATTTTTTTCAGTTTTATCATTTTGACCATATAAACTAAATAAAATCAGATAGTTATTAAATCTAAGTTCCAAGTTTTTTTCCGAAAACTTAATAAAAATTCTGTGTGTACATTTTTCATAATTGAGTTTTCTTTATAGATAAAGTTGTAAGAATGTAAAATATGAAGTACACTTATAAATAATATCTGCTTCTAAGATAAATTCACTTTTAATACCCTTAAATCTTTCATTACAAAAGCGCCCTGCAGATACCATAAAATGTTATCCTCCAGAATAGCGGCTAATGAAGCCCATCCATCAATGCTTTAGAAAATCTTTAAAGGAATCTTTTTGATATTCGATCTTCGAGAGAAAATTCAATTTCTGATTTGCAGAATGTTCTATTTTGCGTGTTCGATCATTCTTTATCTATGAAACTGAGATCGGAAAATTGCTACTGCTTGTAGGCCAGAGCACGCAATCTTTTTTACTTTGACAGAGTCGTGGAAAATTTATTTTGGAAGAAAAAATAATGTACATATAATATATATACATATACGTATATGTTCTTGTATTTGCACGTTCGTCGGTATATGTAGGGTGTTCCAGAACTTCACTTTTTGTTAGTAAAGTTCTGGACTGGTCAAATTGCATGACTGTCCTGAAAAAAATCATTAAAAATTCAACCTAGAGCTTTGGTGAAATGACGACTATTTTTCAGTTATTGTGGTTAATTTTCATTATTTTTGTTATTTTGAACTTTGGAACTGTATATTTTTAGGACCACAGTAAAGAATGATGATTCAATTGCCTCAAGTTTTGCAGAATTATGACTTCTTATTGAGTATGAGTTTAAACTTTTTAAAATCGGTCGACTTTCAGAGACCCTTCTTTGGTACTACCAAGTTTTATCAAAAGTTGGCGTAATCAACTCCATGTACCACGTATTCTATTACAGACATTGACATAATGATCTGGAGACAGCAAACAAATATATTACAAAGTTCAAATTATAGCAATTTCTTCTATTGTAAAATCCTTTAAGAAGTCCATATAAATGAACTTATTATAGTGAACTAAGTTAATAGTTCCTACAACTTTCGTAATTTTCTCATTTCGATGGAAGGCTGTTGTGATGTGCCACCTCTGCTTTATCGAGATAATTATTATGCGTTGTCAGTCACGAAGGTAATCTGATTATGTATGTATTTTCGTTGCGAATTGAACAAATGGATTAACGAACGAATTTCCACGTGTGTTCTCGCTCCTCTTTATTGATTCCAGTGCCTAAATGGCTCTGCCAAATAGGAATTAACGTTCAGAACACGAGCCGAATGTAAACCGAATTTTATTCACACATGGGTACATTCACACACTCATATGTAAAGTAATATATGATGAGCATATAAACTTTCTGTTTACCTATTTGTATATAATCCTTTTTACCTGTCTACCTGGCCACTTGTCTACCCTTCCATTTGTCAACTTGTCTACCTGCCTACCTGCCTACTTCTCAAACCTCATACCTGTCAATGTTTTTACCTATCTTTGTCTATATACCAATCTGTAAATGTTTCTACATCTACTTGTACCAATTTTTGATAAACTTAATTGTTATTAATTCAATTATATTTGACGTTTCAATTTTATCATGACTGTTTGTTCGACAAGTGTCCTTCCATAAGTTTCTTGTTTGTTTGTCATTAATGGAATAAAAAAATATAGTTTTTCTTGTTTTTTTTTAAATTATTTGACCAATCGCGTCAACTCTATTCAAATGATGTCATCGGCTAATAATGAATCAAAATTTATAAAAATTAGACGTAACCAACTATTGTCCTAATCTAAGACCATGTATTGTCTAACCGCGCCTTAAGAAGTTCTACTTCAAAAAAAAGAGTGCGCGTAAGGTTCACACGCGATCGAAGTAACACTTTTTTTTATTGTAGATGGCATTTAAGTTAAAAATGAATACATCATAAAACAATTTTTTATCATTTTCACTATATGCGGGGACATACTACGATACAGTCAAAGCAATCATACTAACGTGACATGACGACCAATCATAATCGATCCGTATAGAAATGATATTACAGAGAGCGAATAGCGATTTATTGGCACTCGACTCGAGCGTAATGCACTTCCGTTGCATTTTCACAGATTTACTTAGTTGCGCCTAAATAAATTTTACTTCAAAAAAGAAACTAAATAGAAACTAAAGATTGAAGAAAAAAATACTTTTTAATGAGAAATTAATATATAGGTGTTAGGATTATTATATCTGCTGTATAAAGTCATTATTAAAGGCGGGATTGAAACCCGCAACCGTAATAAATATACATAAAATATTGACAAAAATATTTTTTTTTGCAATCTAGCAATTTACATTATCTGGGACCAATACACATTTATACCATATGCTAGAAAATTGGTTGCATATTGATTCTGTGGTTTGTGGATTAACTTGATCATTATTTTCACTCTGAAACTTCTTGCCATAAATGTCCATTTCCCTCTTCCTGGTGTTCATTGCATCATATTCCACATTAGTCGATATTGGTTTATTTTAATTTTAAAAAAAAAATCAAATTAATAAACAAGATTTTGCGATTGCAGACTCCAAAGATGCCATGGATGGGCGTAACGGCCGGTCTCAGCCACTTTTGCAGAAACCACATTTTGGGGGCAGACCTCAGCCGTATAGTAAGTTGTTTTTCAATATAAGTGTGGTGTTTCGCATGAAGTAAAATAAAAATATGGATAAGTTTATTGGGAATAATGCATGTTAGTATCTATTCACTCTGAACTTTCACCGTAAACTTTCATAGAGATTTAATCTTAACTCAAGTTTCTTCCATATACTACTTACTGTAATACACAAGTGCATGACAAATGACGGAAGCTTCTATTGAAGATATACTCTTGAATTGCGCTTAGTTTGCTCGTTAAGCAAACTTGAGAATACTCAACAACTGTGGTTAGACATGGGTAAAATATTGGTGTAGTATTGTTGACTTTAACGTGTACTTTAGCAATAAAACTCTTACGCGGCTGGTGATGTATTCAAATAATAATATCGACGTCAAAAATTAGTATGTAACCAGGAACATAATTTTTTATGATGCTGGAGGGACTGTTACGAACTAGATTGACTTGTATCATATTTTACGATATTTAATATTATTTAATCTATTATTAAATAAGACTATTACCATGCTCTGTCTATTTGTATTCGGTTGAATAAGCTGTAATAAATATATTTCCGTCTCCAAACGTGCCGCCAGGACAATTTCGACTTATTTCTACAAAACACTGATAATAACCTTTCTTCAGAGTCTCATCACGTACGCGAACTAGAAGCGCCATTCTCGGAGCTGTTCTGCACTTGTATTGTTGATAAAACTTTTTAACCTGCACGACTCGATTAGATTTAAGTTTAAGTTGAAACTTGCAAACTTTGTAGAACTGTAAATTATTCACATACGCAAATTTTGATGGATGTTCACGTGGTTTATCGAAACATTCACAAATGCAGCAAAATATACTTATAATTTTATGCTGCTTATAGCTATAAATTGATTTATTGACTATAATTCAGCCTGCATATACAGTATTTAGCGTTTGTTAATTAGTAGTAATTTTGCACTAACAATTTATATAACTAGAACTTATTGGTGACCTCATCTGGAGCGTGCATTAATCACGTGATGTTTTTAGGGCGAGGAGGGGTTTGACAAAAAATCACGAGATATCACGTGGGGGAGGGAGGGGTATAGTAAGATATCACGTGAATTTTATTTTGACCTAAATTTAAAAAAAAATCCAAACGTTCAAAAATAATAAACAAATTCACATTTTTAGAATACACGTGATGTTTGGTGGGACAAGGGGGGGAGTACATTTAAATATCACTACGTATCACCAAAGGGGAGGGGGTGTCCCAAAAACCTTGAAAAATCGATCACGTGATTCATAGACACCCTTATAAGAATGGGTTAACTACTAATGGATGATTAATTCAAACTTGTGAATGTTTAATAAATATGCAAAATTATGAATTATCATTTATACTTATTATTAGTATATATGAAATAAACGGGGTAATAGTATTGACCATAAATATGTTGAAAAAAAATTAGACAAAATATTTATCTCACATTGTTTGGATTTTATGAGCTTTTATGTGCAACCTGGATCTTTCGTGCAATTGTGACCATTTTTGTGGTTAATTTTTTATAATTTTGCCCATTTAGACTTTGCAACAGTACTTTTTTAAAACATACAGTCAAAAATAATTACAAAATTGCTCTAAGTTTTCAAGTATTAAGACTTTTAGTTGAACTATGATTTTTTTTTAAATCGCTTGGGTTTGAGAGAGGTTTCTTTAAAAAAATGTACTAAAGTGTATTGGCAACTTTCATCAAAAGTTGGCGAATTTCATTAGGGTTGTAAAATGGTAAAATAATTGATAATTTCTTACTACAAAATTTCGAGTAAAAAATAAAAACCAAAAGTAACAACCTGTTTATGAAAGTGGTTAAATAAGAAGTTCAGTTGTTCAAATAAATCACATAATTTCCATATGTATGTTAGGGGGCGTCCATTAATCACGTGATTGAGTTTTCGAGAATTTTTGCCCCCCCCCCCTTGGTGATATTCAAAACTACCCCCCTCCTCCACCAAACATCACGTGCATTTTTAGTTACGAGAAAAAATCGTGAAATTTCTAAATTTTTTTGAGAATGTTGGAATTTTTTTAAAAAAAAATTAGATTAAAAATAAATACACGCGATATCTTACTACACCCCCTCCCTCTCTCATGTGATATTTTGTGATTTTTGTCAACTCTCCCTGCCCCTAAAAACCACACGGGATTAATGGACTAGTTAATTTATATTATATTTTTTGCAAACCGATATAAAAATGTCTAAAGTTCGAAAAGCACTCTGTATTATATTTGCCACAACAAGATACTTGTGGATTATGTTTTCTCTGAAGGTATTACTGTCTTTTGTAAGCCATTAATCGTCTTAATCTAATTATTTTCGTATCATCTGTATAATCTTCGAATAAAGGATATTTCCTGAACATTAAGGATTTATAACATAAATGTGTAACGTGCTTGAATTCGGATTTATATATATATATATATATATATATATATATATATATTTGTGAGTTTCTACATTCATTTTATTTTCTGCTGATTCCTACAATGTATACTTTATATATTGCAACAGCTGATCCGATAATAATTCAGATCTCTTCCTTAGTTTTAAATTAATTACCGCAAATTCGAATTTAATACCTTCTCATTACTTCAAATAATATATCATGTTGCATAGCGCACTTGACAAACTTGCAATGTGAATTTAATTAAAACCTTTCAGTTGATATGTAAAATATCATTAAAATATGCCACGATGAAATATGACTTTCGCGTTGAGTCTTACAAAACGGTGAATGAAATTATGGCGATGTTTTTGCTTGAACTTGTCTCTTAATTAGAGTAGATAAAAGAAAAATTTAATATGTAAAACAGAATTATTATTAAAGCTGATAATAATATAAAATAACCAAAACCAATAATTTTGTTTGATTATACCACTATTCTCTATTGTAAAAGTTATTACACAATAGGTGAAACAATAATTATCCTCTTCAAATTAATTCATCGATGATAATTTATAGGTGAAATAAACACACCCAGATGGCCTGCAATAAAACTTGTTAACAAGCAACAAATCATGTCGGTTCAGTTCATAAAATTAGTGCTAAAACCATGTCACCATCAAAATACTACACTGTGCTATAAAATCGTCTCTGTGAGTAATTCATTATATCGCTGCGAACATTTCCACATATTATGAATTGAAGCCAAAGCTTCTAAATTTATCATTTGTGATTCACGACTTCCAATAACCAATCTGTCAAAATGCTAAAAACATGATGACATGGGTATTAATATTGAAAGTTTAAAAATATACATGAAAGAACATTGTTCAAGATGAAGGATGCTTGATTTGACGTTGAGCTTTCGGGTTTATTTCATCAGATAATGAAAATTATGTAGGATAAATGAAATATTAGGTTGGCAATTATGTAAGTGCGGCTTCAACTCTTGGTTTCAATTTAATTTTTAGGTTCGTAGTCCAAATAGAAAATACCTTATTCTTTGATAGCAGGCAATTCATTTGTCAATAAGTTAAAATGAGTTTTCTTTATTGATTGCGTAGTTTTCGTTTGGTGTTTGTTAAAAAATGGACAATCAAATTGAATTTTTGTCACAATTTCTGCAAAGGTGAAAAGACATTTTGAGCTCATGAAAGGTTATGCACTTTGTATGGTGACGAAACGAACGAAGTCATAAATAAAGATCAATCAAAATTGGTTTTCCAAATTTTGTTCTGGTGATTGTTCTCACGTGAGATTTTTAGGGCGAGGGCGGGTTTGACAAAAAATCACGAAATATCACATGAGGGAGGGAGGGGTACAGTAAGATATCACGTGTATTTTTACTTGGATTTTTTTTTTAAATCCAAACATTTGCAAATTTTTTTTAAAAAATACAATTTTTTCCCAACTAAAATTAGGAGGGGGGTTAATTTTGAGTATCAGCTTGTATCAGGGGGAATAGGGTCCAAAATCCTTTAAAAAATTGATCACGTGATTAGTGGACGTCCCATAAGGATGAATAACACTCTAGTCGTCCAGTTGAAGTTGATTACAAAGGTGATGTCTACTTTGAACTATTACCACCAACTAAACGACCAATTCTGATATCTACATAAAACAACTGACAAAATCGTCCTGAATTGACAAATCGAAACGGTGATTTATTTTTTTATTGGCATCACATTTCTTTGGTCACTTTTTGGCAAAAAATATTGGAGCTTGATTGGGTATTTTGGCACATTTACCAAATTGTTCTGGTCTTGTACCTTCGAGCCCTACAAAACTTCTTGAATTCAACTATTATGATGATGTCAAATTGTACCTGATTCAATTTTAGACCAGACCAGAAGTTTTAGTAAAGTGGAATAATGATGCTGCTCCAAATATGACAAAAATCAGTAATCAAATTGGACAATGCAAATTTGAATTTCTAACAAAAATCCATCCGCTTTTACTTAGTTGGCAACCTGATAGATTAACAAGATCTTTTTTATAACTATCTGTTTATTTTATTGCTACATTTTCAGTTATTTTAAAAAAATGCAGCTTCTGCATTCTGTCTAAATCATTTCTTCAATTTCCGTCTATGTATTATTTCAAAAACATTGGTAAATCCGTCGTGTTGAAAAAGCCACGAAATACCTCTGCCTCTCCTGTCTGCTTAGTCAGTTTTCGCTCGGCATGTTTGGTAAGCAAAGAGAAATTGTTTTCTCAGTTTTTCATCAAACTTTTCCACGACCTATTTTATAGTTTTCTTTTAGTATCGGTATACCAATGTTTGTTCAACGTCACCACCGTATTGCATCCGATGTTTTCAAATCATACAGATGGCTTGTTTTAAAATAGAGAACTTGCATATTATACAATCTTGCTCGCGTGTTCTGTACAGTGTCAGACGGATGCATTAGACCAATTTAAATTATTTGATAATCTTAATGTAATTGCGTTTATTTTGAATGATTTATTGATTTCGAGGCTAAAAATATATAAACTTGTAGGTTGTCGGTTGGTTTTGATCTGATTTACGCCTACGCACTATATGGTATAGAACTATAGATATACTATCTATCATGCTATGAATTTAATCACATTGAATTTATTAATAAATAATTGATTTTAAGTGTTTAAGAAAATTATACACTATTCGGTATTGAGGCTTTATAAAGAATTATAAATATACCTCTTGATGTAATAGATTTTCCTAATAACTAATTAAGAACCTCTAATTGTTCTAACCTCTATCATATTACGAAAAAAAATATTTGTTTTTCTTTACACTTTTTACATCAACTGGTATTACCATCAATTGTATGAAAATTATATCTCTATCCTATCCTTATCGTGCTTACGAGAAAAATATTTGTTTTTCCATCTATTGCCATCAATTGTGAGAACAAAAATTGTTTTGGCCAAAATTTCTGAAAAATACAATTTTTCATGTCACACATATATGACCGATATGGCCCTTTATTGAATTATTTTTCTCGACAAGCCAAGAAATTTTTAGGCCAATTTATTTACATTTTCTTCATTATCGTCAGACACATGTGACTGACATGGCTCTAAACATGTTAATTTAATATTCATTAATAATTATTTATCTAAAATGAGCTATTTCTAATAATAAACAATATTTTGAACTGTTTGCTTACCGTGTTCAGAGTATTATTATTTATTTTACACATCTACTTATTTCAACTTTTTCTCTGCTGTGCAAACTCTAATTTAAAAGAACTTTAATTTGAAAAAAATGGTATAATTTTGTTTATGGTTTCGGACGAAAACAGCACTCTGATATTTATGTGTAACTAGATGACCCGACAGACGTTGTTCTGTACCCATGTCTACATTTTTTTAATATAATATACTAATATTTACAGTTTACTTTAAATTAATAATTATTGTTTTCCTAAATTACTCTTTACGCCAAAATTCATATACATTTATAATAAGATTGATGTAAAATGTAGAACACTATATTCGAAAATGAAGTATTATAAACGGTATAACATAACCATAACTATAACATAACACTTGTACATCATGTTGGATTAAATTTATTGAATTTTTTATTATGTAAGATATCCAAAATTGCATCTTTAACTTTTCCTAATCGACAACGTGAAAGCCGAATTGTATGTATTCATCTTTACTTTCCATTTGTTGTTATAAAGTGAAATTTTTACGAATTTTAAAAATATTGTGGAAAGATTAGTAAAAGATGCAAAGAAATTATATATTGAAAAATAAAACTATATATATTGAAAATTTAATATCCGAATCTTATGTAGGCGCCTCCTAAGGCGTGCGCTCGCATTTTTCGCATGCATCGCTTTAAAGGTAGAACCGGCCCTGAATAATATTTATGTAAATTAATTTGTCATATTTGTCCATATGTGTATAATTTGATCTGCCATACATATACTGTATTTTATATTATTTTAATTTATGGCACATCTCAGCTGTTTCTCGGCAATAATAATGTAGACATTTCATTTTTCTTAATCATAATCATAAACTTATTATACATATTCTAATATTGTCTAGGTTCATGAGTGAATTGAAATTTTTGGCAGATGATAGTTTTTTCCATTTATTTCTACAATATTGCACATACATCCCAGTACTTTATAATCACATACATCCAAGAGAATTTCCTTAACAAACTTCAGAAAGATTTATCAAAATCCGAATAATCGCTGAGGAGGAGTATGCAGTGAGTGCTTGTAATTCAATATGAACTTTATATAATAGCAATAAAGCTATAAAGCAATAAAAAAAACGTTTGTATGAGAAAAAGATAAGGGCTGTTTTTAGGGTTTTCCCGGCAATTATTCGATTTTTTCTCGCCGTAAGAACCATCCTTGGACTTTAACAAACATTTTAAAAAAAGAATTAGCCAAATTGGTCCAGGCGTTATTGAGTTATGCGCTTACCAACACATTTTGCGCTCCATTTTTATATATAAAATTATGATATTTTATACTCTTATATTTTAGCCAATTTAATTATAGAAATTTTATTTATGGTATGAAATATTCTCAATTATATGATCATGAGATGTAGTTAACGCTTTTCTATACTTCCTTAAAAATGGTGTTAACACGTTAATCGCCACGTTAATATCAGAAAAATTTCATGTGGGCCATGGTAACTTTATTAGATAATTTAGTTAAAAATGTATCATGAGAACTTGATCAAGCAAAGAAAAAAAATCCTGGAAAAACACTATTTTTATGTCACGCACAACTTTTTTTCTCCTACTACCATCTTCAACGTCAACGTCCTACTACCAGCGTCAACATATGACTGACATGGTGATTAACATGTTTTTTTTTTTTATTAACTCTTTTATTTACAACTGTCCAACATGTTAATATTATGAAAAACAGCATTTAATAGAATTTATGCAAATCTCAGTGAACCAGTTTAAGAAACTAGCATTTCTTAACAATTCAACTTATTATCAGCCGAATCTGTTATGTTGTTGATTAATGTACAAAATCTAGCCAAGAAAAGCTTCTTTTAATGTCTAATTAATCAAAGAATTAAATAGCGATCGAAGACAGCTCTGGCGCCATTAATAATTTTCAAGAAAAAATCAATGTTTTCAATTCTATCGTTAAGAACACAAAGTCAGTCGGATCTTCAAAATAAATTATCGGGAGGTATTGTGTCAATAGAGAATTTTAGTTTCGTCTTTGACCGTGCCAAGATTGTCAGTGATGTTTTCCTAAAGCGTTTGTCAAATAACTCACTGTACAAATATTGTTTTCTCTGTGTTGTTCTAACAATGTGCTGCAGTATAAGGTTGAAATCATAAATAACAATATGCGGTCGGTATAAAATTAAAATTAAATGCTACATGAAAAATAAATAAAAACATTAGACATAATATTTTTCCAGCGCAATTTATGCACTGCGCCGTTGCTGCTATGCACACGTAATAATGCATTTCCGCATTGCATGATTTAAATAATATTGTAATAATTATTGTATATTATACATTCGTTGTTTTAATAATCGATAGCGATATAAAATTTGTTTACGCATAACAATTTTTGAATTGTTATTTGCGAACAAGTATTAATTAATTGTTTTATTTAGATTCTCTATGAACATAATTCGAATTGACCAGGTAAAAATGGCGTCGCGCAAATCCATAATGACTACTATATTGTTGTAAATTTTTACTACAGTTGGTAAAGTTTTAAGATTTGAATTGACACAATTGACATTACAAATTACCAATTTTGCTGTCAAACGATCCAGAATGACTTGAAACGACGAGGAAACATAAAATTACCAAATCATATTTTCTGACGAATATAAACTTTTTCTTCAGAAAATATACTTAATACTTTATAATTGTTTTTTTTTTCAATATTGAACCAATTCAATATCTTTCATAACACCGATATAAATATCTGAAAACAATTAAATAAATAAATAATTATAAAATATAGTATAATACATTGGTATAAATGCTAAAAACTATTTTTGTTTATTTTAATTTTCTGATGGGTCCAGCGGTTTGGGAGACGCAGAAATAAATTTAAAAAATTACATTTGGTATTTGAGATATTTATAAACGCTAAAAACTATTTTCTGATATTTTAAGTTTCTGATGAAGGGTCCAGTGGTTTAGAGACGCAATTTTTTTTAAAAAAAATTGCATTTGGCGGTTAAAAATGATCAAACAAATCATTATTGATTCATATACATAAAGAATTGGGTGAACAAATAGAAAAATAGACAAGTAGACAGGAAAAAGGATAGACAAATAGAAAGATGGAGAGACAAATGAGCTGATAGAGAGATTGGCAGGTTGGCGGATAAAAAACTGGGACATCTTGTTATACGATATCCTCATTTAAGGATCGATTCAGCCGCATAGCATACCAATGTTATGGAAAGGCTATGTTATGAAGAACTTCCCATACAAAATATTGACAAAAGCCATGTGCTTGCTAACCTAGAAACCGCACAAATGTCAATGATAACAGGGTCTTTTTAATACAGCTTCATAACATACGTGTCACGTTGCAGTTTAAGTGTGAAACGCCTGAATGAACAGCAAATACATGACATGTAGATAGTATTCAGAATGATTCATAATGTATGGAAGTTGGAGCGTAACATATGCGCTTGCCTTAACATTGTTCTGTTATGTGGCAGAATCGGTCCTTAGTAAGTTTTTTGGTTTGTAGTAATTTCTTGTTTTCTTAATTGTTGTTTCGGCTGAATAAAATTTGGACGATTACACAAGTTTTTCATATAATCATCAAAACGATTTCAGAACTCAGGTAATTTCACTTTTCTCGCTCTCTGTAACTTGGGATAGAAAAATTGTATGTTCTTAAATGATGAAGTTCAATGTCCAATGTTAACATCTATGGACAACTAGGACAGTGGCGGATCCAGCTTTGGTGCCAGGGGGGTCACACAATTAAATTATGTATAGAACATATATTCGCAATACGATTAGAAAATCCTTAAATTTTAGGAGTCTTTGGCTCCGTCGTTCGTCTATAATGAGTTATATATTGGAGTTATGTAATGTGTTTGGTAACAAAATACATAAATAAAATCATTATGAAGTAATTTTATTACTGAATTCGTGTTCTAAGTCTTAAGGCAAGATCAGGGGGGTCATGACCTTCCCTGGATTCCCCGCTGAACTAGGAAAGCCAGAAATTCAAAACCAAACTCAATATTCTTTGTTCCAAATTTTCCTTCTCTAAAGTTGCCTTTTTCTGGCTTTGTATTGAATAATGTAATAATTTGCGTCACGAGTAATGCTATGTGGCTTACACTTACAGTTACAGTTTAAGTGACGTGCAGTTGAACTCGTCTTCTAATTTTGTTTATGCCGCTCGCTGGTTGCCGGCTCATCCATCACGAGCGACGGCGTAACACGCATCACTGAAACGGAACCGTCTGATCGATGCATTACGCCTTTACAACGCGAATCGCGGGATCGTTTCACCACACCTACTTACGTCTGATCGTCTGATCCGCAACAAAGCGAATTTATTAGACCGATATCTCGTCGAAATTGTAATTGACATATTTTGTTAAAAATTAGAATTTGGTTCTAAATTTGTGGTTTTCCTAGATAACCATGGATGCGATTGGCATTGGACCTTGAACTTCGCGAGAAAAGTGAAAATTACTGACAATAAGTTCTGAAAATGGCTGTGATGATTATGTGATAAACTTGTTTAAGCATCCAAATTTTATTGAACAGAAACTAAGAACTATGCAAACCAAAAAAATCTACAAACCAAGAAACTGAATGAATGAGGATACCATGCTGCTCACTTGGCTATTTGTCTCTCTTTCTACCTTTCTATTTGTCTATCATTTCATTTGTCACTACTCTCTCTTTCTATTTGTTTACCTGCCCATCTGTCTACCTGTCTACCAACAATTCTCTTTTTTTTATTATGAATCAATAATGATTTGTGTGATCATTTTTCATCCAAATTAGTTTCCATATACCTGCTCTCCTACTATGCAACCCATTTTTAAGCATCGATGCTTTGCCGCATTAATCGAAAACAGGAAGGCTTGTCTTAATTACTGATGTCTCTGTATATTATCTTGATTAAACTTGTCTATGTGCCACTAGACTTCCGCGATTTAAAATCGATCGATCGTTGCAGAGAATTATTACCTTCGGTAATCACACCAGCCTGGGGATACTGATTACACCCTCAGGGCGGTGGGAAAATTAACTATAGATGTAAATTTTTGAGATATATGTTAGGTAAAATTTTTAGTCGATCGAAAAAATTGTAAAGAAGACCATCAACCCGAAACAATAAATCCAATGTTACCTTCACCTTTTTGTGAAGCTAAGAAGTAGAGACAACCTTAGCTAATGATGATTTTAATGAGAAAACCAATATCTCTTAATTAATACATAATTGATATCCTATGCTATATATAATTTATCTTGTTCGACTAACTTCTTCATTCTTCTCTCTCTTCTAATCTTCTTTCCATCTTCTAACTTCTTATTCCATTCAACTCCTATTTTCCTTTATTTCTTCATTCTTCTTTATATCTTCGCGTGTTCTAATCTTTTTTCTTCTTACTCCAAATTCAACGCAACTATTCGATTTCTGTAGTTTTTAAATTTAACAATACAAATTTTATGTCAATGCGAGTATCCTTAGTGAATTTAGAAAACCTAAATATAAAATATAATTTTTTACTACATTTTCTGGATTTTTTCCTGTTCTTCACAATTCCTAAGCCGATTTCTTTTCCTAAATTGTATTCAAATATAAATAGCTCCTGCGTGCTTTATGTTCTGTATCATTTCTATTTTAATATTTCCAACCAGTTTATCAAATAAAATCATGTATTCCATGTTTCTCATTAGATACTTTTTTTAAATCCCGCGAAGAAGGGCGCCTGACATTTTGACAGTTTGCTGATAGAATGTTTTTAGAACTCACAACCTATCCCATAAATAGAATAATTCTCTTTTGATTCTCTCAAAAAATAAAAATGTGTATAAATACACATTTCCTTCCATTTGAATAGTCTGATATTAATTATGTGTTAGCTATATAATTATATTAATTACTTTTTATATGACATGTTATGATCATAATAATTCATTCAATGCATATTAATCAGAGTGTAAACGTCAAATAGCTTTTGATTTACTGGCACTATATTTTTATATAAAAGTTGATTTATAATTCCATTAATAATTTTTGTACAGTAATGATGGACAGTATTTATTGGATGTTTTCAAAATTTGTGTATCGTCGCTTTTGCCAACAGATGTAAAATATTTAAATTGGCTTGCTTCTTATTAGATCCTTGGTCTCGAGAATCCTATATAAATTTTTCTAAAGATATCCTGGAGATTATAGGTTTAATGATATTTGATTTCTTATATTTGACCAATATAGTCTAAAATTTATAAACAGGTATCAGCTTCAATTAAGGTTGTCATAGCATTCAAACAAATATCCATAAATACTGATGCCATGCAGTTAACATTTATTTTAATCAAATTATCCTGGTAGTATTTTTAGGAGCTAAACCAAGGTTGGGCTTAATCTGATAGAGTTTAAGAAAGCGAATAGATTTCATCTAAACCAAACGAAATACACAAAAAAGGTTTAAAAATTAAATTTATATTGGTTCCAATAATGTTATTAAATAAAAAAGTTTACGTATTCCAAGATTAGATGTTGGGTCTGGATAA
>NW_020539725.1:55258655-55284850 GCF_003426905.1 Ctenocephalides felis | reverse complement strand
ATCAAACCAAATGATGATAATTTGAAATTAAGTAACAGAAAATATGCAATGAAATCAGTATTGAATAATTCAAGGATCAATATTGTTGAAGAAAATGTGAGTAGCACAAAAGACAACTCTCTCGACAATCTGCAGGTAAAAACATCTGCTAAAAACAGTATTATTTCAAAAATAAGTACAAATGTTGACCAATCTAAAGATAATGAGGTTTTAAGTGGTAACCTTTTTTCAAGTGTTGAAACATCTACATTTAAATTTAAAGTATCAAAAACTACACAAGTAATTAAATCAGATACAAAAAAAGGTAGCATTGGTGCAGAGCGGAAAACATTTTCTTTAGAAGCAAATACAGAAGATATACAAAATATTAATGATAACATTACTGTGAATACTGAAGATGCTTTGACATTAATTTTCAATCAATGCAATAGAAGACCCAATAAATTGGGGATTGAAAAAACTGCTCTATTAAATAGTAAGGAAAATATTGTCTGCACGTTTGTTAAACCACTTAAATTATTACCAAGGAGTTTTAGAAGAAGTCTAATTTCAAATCCAGAACCAGTTTTATTTTTTCTTAAGGGTTCGTTGGATACACCAAAGATAGTACATAAAGATGTAGGTATACAATGTACACTTATCAAGAACAATAAAGAAACAATTTTAAAACAAACAGCAAATGTTCAAACACAAACAGAAGAAATTCAACTTAATTTTAATAATGTATCATCTTGTAATAAAAATGACACAGAAAATAATTTACACAAGACAGGTTTAGTTAAGGAAATTAATGTATATAAAGATATTAGAAATGAATCTCAAGAACATAATAAAATAGAATATATAGGCTATGACTTAATGTCCAATACATACACAAAGAAATGTAATTCATCACTAAGGGAGAATGCAGAAGACACAGAAGATATTCTTGAAGTAACAAATGACATACATAAAAGATTTAATCAGAAAAGTAAAGAGAAATCATTATCACCAAGTTATGATTTACCAGACGAGACCCTAGTAGCTGAAACAAGCAAACCTGAAATATTATTAGAAAGTGATCAAATTGAAAATGTCATGGGAATTTTGAAAGAAAAATATTCATGCCATGATGATGAATTTGAAGAAACTACAATAAAAAATCAAGGAGACACTTCTAAATCATCTAAAAGAAAACGTGAAGAAAAAGAAATTGATGAGAGGGAAATCAATATTCCAGCAAGTGGAGGAAACACATCTTTTTCTTCTGATTCTGATATACAATCATGTTTACGGCCTGTTAAATCAGTACAACTACCTGACATGTCCGATGACGAAATGGTAATGGATGAAAATATGACGGTTAAGTTTATTTCTATGCAGGATTCAGAGAATGATGACACAAATATTATAAAAAAACGTAAAGTGCAACAATTGATTTCTAGTGGAAGTTCATCAATGAAAGAGAACAAACATAACAATCCACTTGAAGAAGATAGCGAGCCAATGGATTATGATGATATACTATCGACAGTGTTTGCCAATATTGATGCTGAATTAAATACTGGTTCTAAAAAAGTTCAAGACGAAGTTCTAGAAACAAGAAAAGAAAATCCGCATTCTAAAGTTAAGTCTAATACTCCTAACAAGGAATATAGTTCTAATAGAAGTCCTATGAAGCAGATTTTAAGTAAAAACATACAAAAGCCTGCTATTTTGTGTTCATCGACTCCTAAAATTAATAGTAAATCTAACAATAGTGCAGAAAGAAGGTCTTTAGAAATCTCCATAAATACTCTTGATAAAACCGCTGATCTTGATAAAATAGTAAGTGCTATAGAATGCGATTATATGCAGAAAGAATTGGACACTTTGAACCAAACCGATATTCTGAGCGAATTACAGAGAAATATGTGCAGAAGTGAAACAGAAAATGAGAGATCACAGATACCGCAATCACTTTTCAGGTATTTATATATTTGAAATGCATGTCCAGGAAAATCAATAAATGCTAAAATTGTATTTTTTTTTTAAATTAAATAAGTTTCTTTCACAGATCTTCATTAGTAAAACAAGGGCCTTATTCAAAATCAAGAAGGTCATTAATTTACCAAGACTTCAAACAAAACAAATCCCCTCAAATTATGTTCAAATCTCCAAAAGATACATTGAATGAAACCATTAGCACTATAGTGGACTATCCAAAAGAGAACACTGAACCATTTATATCATCATTGAGTAAAACTAATACTGAACCAGTTGAGATGGAAATTTCATCTTCTTTAGAACAACATCAAAATCGAGCTTTAATGCAGCATACATTTGATGTTAGGGAGAAAAATGTAGAAATAGTTGAAAATACTGAAATATCTGAGACAAGGTTAGAACCAGAAATAGACTTTGTGCCAAGTTCCATGGAGACCAAACCAATTTGCTTAGCTTGTAGTTGCTTATTGCAAGATGATATAATCTTAGTGAAAAATTTTGCTGATCAATTCAATCTAAAATTTGTTATGCAATATGAGGACTCAGTGACGCACCTTATTGTAAGAGTGAATAAAGAAAATTGTGCTGAAAGGTAATTATTTGATTACTTATTTTAGGTAAATCTGCGAATCTATATATACATATTTTTATTTTAAGGTCACTAAAATTCATAAATGCTATGGTATCTGGAATATGGGTTCTAAATAAGAACTGGATAAGCGATAGTTTAGCAAAAAAAGAACTTCTTCCAGAATACAAGTACGAAGTATTGGATATCTCATTAGAACCTGGACCAAAAAGAAATCGAATTTCATTACCAAAATCATTGTTCATAAATATTAAAGTTTTTGTGATTGGACCTTTTCATAGCACAAGTGCAGACGAGTTCAAATTGTTATTGAAAAATACTGGAGTTATGATTCAAAACAGTCATATTAGTGCACAAATTGTTGTAATGGATGATGGAGAGCATACTAAAGAAGAAATTGAAGGTATTCTACATCATATTTACATTAGATTTGTAATAATTAAATGTTTAAAATCATTAACTAATTTAATTATTACTTGATTTCTAGAAACCTATAAATATTGCACTAAACCCATAGTTGATATGGGATGGTTCCTGGATTGCATTTGTCGGGGTCGTTTAGTGAAAATAACAGAGCATTTGCTGTTACCCGATATATCAGAAATTGATCTGAAAAACTATCCTTCACAAATATTCCAAGACACAGAACGACTTTAATAGTAGTTGAAGCAGTGCCATTACTGATATTATGATGAACATGAGAGATATATATATATATATGTGAAATATAATGTTATGTGCCACAAATTTTTTAATACGGTTAATGTTTTTAATATATTTTTAACTTCCCGAAGGAGAAGTTTATGTTTTCATCAAAAAATCCGAATCGCTAATTTTATGTTTTCTCGACGTTTCGAGCCATTCTGAATCGAATGAGACCAAATTTGGAAAAAGTATGTGTGTGTGTGTGTGTGTGTGTGTGTGTGTGTGTGTGTATGTGTGTGTGTGTGTGTGTGTGAACAGATTTTTTGCCGTAAATCGACGTTTTCTCCAAAACGGTTGGACCGATTTCAAAAATTTAAAAGCCATTTGATGTATCTCGATGAGGACAATCGTCTCTGAGTTTTGTGCGGCGATCGGCCAAGCCGTTTCTTTGTAAATTGCAGAAAAGTGAAAAATTTTTCGTCCACGTTTTAGCCCGCAATTCTGAATCGATTCTGAAAATTCAAAAACCGTTCGATAGATATTGGTTGGGAATCGTGCTGATTAGTTTTTGGTTAAGATCGGCCGGGCCGTTTTCTTGTAATAAAGTTTTTAAAAAAAAAATTTTGACGATTTTTATGATTATTTTTTTGACGAAAGATACCATAGTTTTCTAGGTCATACTAAAATATTACGGCCCTACGACAACTGGTTCAGCTTTAAAAATTAGTCAAAGTTTGCAAAAATCAGTATGGTCTTTTTGGCATTTGTCAAAATTAGACTTTTGATCGACGTTTTCTCAAAAACGCCTGAACCGATTTTAGAAATTTAAAAGCCATTTGATGTATTTCGGTGAGGACTATCGTTTGTCAGTTTTGTGCAACGATCTGTCAAGCCGTTTCTTTGTAATTCGAAAAAACTTTTCGTCCACATTTAAGCTCATCCTACCGAACCGATTTTGAAAAATCAAAAACTGTTCGAAAGATATCATTTGGGAATGATACTGATTAATTTAGGTGAAAATCTACCGAGCCGTTTTCTTGTAATTAACTGTTGAAAAAAAGTGTTAAATTTTCGTCCACATTTAAGCTCATCCTACCGAACCGATTTTGAAAAATCAAAAACTGTTCGAAAGATATCATTTGGGAATGATACTGATTAATTTTAGGTGAAAATCTACCGAGCCGTTTTCTTGTAATTAACTGTTGAAAAAAAGTGTTAACTTTTCGTCCACATTTAAGCTCATCCTACCGAACCGATTTTGAAAAATCAAAAACTGTTCGAAAGATATCATTTGGGAATGATACTGATTAATTTTAGGTGAAAATCTACCGAGCCGTTTTCTTGTAATTAACTGTTGAAAAAAAGTGTTAAATTTTCGTCCACATTTAAGCTCATCCTACCGAACCGATTTTAAAAATCAAAAACTGTTCGAAAGATATTAGTTGGGAATGATGCTGATTAATTTTATGTGAAAATCTACCGAGCCGTTTTCTTGTAATTAACTGTTGAAAAAAAGTGTTAAATTTTCGTCCACATTTAAGCTCATCCTACCGAACCGATTTTAAAAAATCAAAAACTGTTCGAAAGATATTAGTTGGGAATGATGCTGATTAATTTTATGTGAAAATCTACCGAGCCGTTTTCTTGTAATTAACTGTTGAAAAAAAGTGTTAAATTTTCGTCCACATTTAAGCTCATCCTACCGAACCGATTTTGAAAAATCAAAAACTGTTCGAAAGATATCATTTGGGAATGATACTGATTAATTTTAGGTGAAAATCTACCGAGCCGTTTTCTTGTAATTAACTGTTGAAAAAAAAAATTTAATCCTTCTTTCATGGAACTTTTTTTGGCGATATACATCATGGTGTTATAGAACTTACTGTAATATTACGGCCTTACAACAAGTAGTTTAATTTTAAAAATTCGTCAAACTTTGCTAAAATTATTATCGTTTTTTTTAAAGTAGGATTGATGAAGTATATTATTTACACATTTTTTTGATCAAGTCGATTATTTACACATATCGGGAAGTTCATGTAATTTGCCTCAAGGCTAAATACCAAACCAACTAGTTATTTAAGAAAAATTGTTATGTATAATTTATAATTATATTTTTAAACAAACTGGTATTACTCATCTATATAAATAAAATATATAAAATTTGGAAGAACACTGCATTTTTGATTAGGTAAATGAATTAATGAAAAATTCAGAAAAGAAACTGAATCAAATATCAAAATTGCAAAAGATTATTCAACTATAAACTCATAATTTAATTGTTACACTAAATGAGTTATTAATGTTACTTTTAACTACCTTATTGTTCGAACAGTTAGCATTTTCTAGTTGCTTAAAAGTTCTTCTTAAGGATATCACAACTTCTAATTATAAATAATTATTATTATATATAATTAATTATATATTTATAATTCACTTAAGTGTCATGTGAAATCAAAAAATGTATTTGGTTGTGTAAAAACCTAATTATTATAGTAACAACAAAGAAAATACTGATTTAGAATCTATAGTTTATTTGAACCCGCAGACAAAAAACAAATAATAATAAATAAACAAATGATAAATGGAACAAATTGATTTGTAGTATCACCATAAAATAAAATATAACTAACGCACTTACTAATTTTCAGCTGGCCATCTAAGTAGATTCAATAATTCTAAAATAACTGAAAAACGTCAACTAACTTTAGTAACCACTGTCTTCACAATATATAGCACCTATAACCATTAATTTATTACATTTATGACACTATATCACATGAGAAAATCACTTAAAAGTGATGTTTGTTGCACAAGGCAAATACGAATAATAATAATAAACATTATTGTGTTTATTATTAAGTTTTCCGCCTGCAGTGAAAAGTAAAATCGGAAACGTCAGTTGACAGTGCCGCCAACAAAAAAGAAGTAACAAGTACAAATTAAAAATATTTGAATCACATCGAAGTAAAAACACTCGGAGGCAATCCTAATAAAAAGTGCATCAAGTTATAATTTGTTTATATTTATAATTGAAGTGAATATAATTCAATTGTTGCATATTCTAAAAGTTTATTTTTCGCTCCGGTTTGGAATGTTATATTTGAACTATTTCCCTAATGTTCAGTCTATTGTGTAAACGTACGTTTTGGGTCCACTAGCTTATTCGGAAACAGCGCTTCAAAATGTCGGAAACCAAATCAAGTATGTATAACCTGCAGAATATAATTTTTTTGTTTTAAACAGAGGTATTCTTTAATAATGCAGGGATTAAGTCCCTAATTCTTTAATAATCCAATAAGGGATTAAGTAAAAATAGTATATAAAGACAAATTCTCTCACCTTCTTTGAAAATCAAGCTCTGCTCAAGAATTTTTAAAATTTTTGAAAATTTTTCCATGCTATTTTCATACAAAACTTTGATTGAATTGCGCACTATCTAAAAGTTAATATTAAGAGCTAAAACTTTCAGAAAATTGTTTTTTATCAATTTGGAACCATTTGAGCCCTGGGGAGCAAGTAAATTCGAAAATGTCCATATTAATTAATAAGGACTACCCTAATATATATATATATATATATATATATATATATATATATATTCATGTTTATTCAATATGAAATTCGCTTTCTACAGTTGTATACAACTATTTATTTCATATGTATTGACAGATATGCATACATTGCTAACTATGATAGTTTAATTATTTTTAATAAATTGACTTTTTAGGATATCTTAATAATTTAACAGATATTATTCAGTATATTATAATACTTTTTAGATTTCAGATTTTGGCATTTGTACACAATTCAAATAAAATATTTATTTATATAAATATTACTCTCATTCTTTGATTAAATAAATTAATGGTAGCGTATCAAGAAAGCACTAAATCATAAAACTTACTTTAGAAATATGCATATAAATATTTTCAACAGTACGTATTAATAATTTAATTAAATCACATTTTTAGTGATTTTCATAAACTTATAGCTATTTGTCTATACAGTTATATAATTAAATTCACCTATTCTAATTTTCTAAGATATAATATCAATGCCGCCAACGGTTCATTCATATCAGCATTTTGAGTTTTATTATTTTTAATAATACTAGCTAATGCAAAAACTATATACATAACGAGATTGAAACTAAAAGTTCAAAGAAAGAAAATTTAGCAACATAGGTTTGAAGCGTTCTATTTGATCAGTCGAACAATTGACAAGTTACGCGCATAATATTGTAAAATAGTTTACTCGCAAGTAGAACCTTTGAATTTTAGAATCAAGTTGATTTTTTCTGAGAGCATGTTAACAAATCATTTGAAATAATTTATACTGTATGTTCTTCATTGACAATGTGTTTCATCATTTGTAGTATATATTATTGTAGATAGGTATGCATTGAAAATATTAGCGTTGTAAAAGAGGAATAAAACATGTGTGTAGTGTTGGGTAATGTGTATATTATAAATGTTTAATAGCATGTGTATATGTTGTTACATGTAAAATGTTGACATTTGTGTGTTATATATAGCAAAAATGGAGCCAATAAAGCTCTGAAAATAATTTAAATAAACATGTTAATTATAATAAACCACTATCAATAAACAATAACGTGTTTTGTAAAATATATCACAATATCATCAAAGGGCAGCTTAGATATAATTAATAAATAATTTGTTGAACAGTTTTGATAAAAAAATATAATTTGAACATTTATGATAAAATGAAAAAAATATTTTTAATTATCAATTCAACTTTCATAAAAACTGCATGATACACGTCAACATTATTTACAAATCCACTAATTAGATAAATATTTCTCTTACCGTATTTAATTATAACCTAGGCACAATAATATAATTGACGATTGCCTAGCCTAAAGTTATAATCATACAGCATTAGGATAATTTTACACAAGATAATTAAGACCAGTTTATTATAGACAGCACTACATTTAGGCTAATTTAAATTTATTTAAAATATTGCCCTAATTAAACTTGATTTCATGCGGATGCTTTATTACTTTTGTATTAAAAATAATTCATCAACGCTGTAATAGATAGTTCAATTTAGCAACGTGAATCAACAAGCATTGTTTTTAAATAGCATCCACACTTTTACCTCAAATCAAAGTTTTTAAAAAACATGTATACTGCTATTATTATATAGTACACTATTGCCTAAAGACCACTAATTATTTTTCATCCTACACAAAGATATGATTTTATTATAAACACCGTTTATCTACAATGCACAACAAGTAATTGTAGAATAAAAATAAACATTGGCAAACGTAAATAATCAGCACTTCTCAAAAATTAATAACATTCTTCGAAAAACTTAAAATAATTTTGCAAAATGTAGCACATTTAAAAATACTTTTGAATTTCATGCTGATCCATAAGATTGCAAGTGCTTTAGTATATAAAAAATGGTATATATCGAAATTTGGATATGGATTTTCAGACTATAAATAGTAATTTGTTTCTTGTAACTGCAAGCTTATGAATCCTAATAAAATATTATCTTATAATAAATTAATGTTTTCATAAACATCTTCTATAACTACTTACTAGAGATATGCAACATTACATTGAAATTCGACTTACATTCTAAATATGTCTTTTACTAAATTGGTTGAAGTCGTATAAAACACAAAATATAATCAATTACCATTCTTTAAAAGAATGTTGAGTTTTCAAAGTCAATTAATTTTGCAATAAAATATAGAAGTAATCAATAACATTTGAATCACATAACTTGTCAATTACATTTAACTTTGCAGTGTTGTACATTATTAATATATAGATGATATTTGTAAACTTTGGACCATTCAATTCAGTGGAATTGCAAAATCATATATATAAACAACTATTAAATTTGTCAAAAAAAAATTATTTTGTGCTAAAATACAACTCCACATTTTTTAATACTTACAATTATATTTTATACCAATATGAAAGGTATATAGGTAAAGTCATGCAATGTAAAAAGGAATATTTTTCAAAAGAATATATGGGAAAACTTTTTTCCAAGGTTTCATTTGACATTTTTTTATTAAAATAAATATTAAGTAAGCTATTCTTCATATGTCATGCCTACTGGTCCCAAAGATGGTGTCTACTTGAACGAATCTTCTTTTCACTTGGGACTTAATTGTAAAGAATAGGTTGTACGATTCATTTCATATCTTTAGACTGCATATCGTCTAACCAGCCCGAAGAGATATTGCGAGATGAAGAGAAGCATAATTTCATTGTGAAAGGGAATTTGGTACCTGGAAGGAAATAGTCACAAATTTATTTCAAGAAGCACAGTAAACATGATTTATTAAGAAATATTTAATAATATTTTCTTAATCGGCGTATCGTTTTTCCCAGTCAAAATTAAAGAATCTTATGTTGTGTATTATTTGGGGAAACCCATTCATTTTTTATTATGGTGATGGATAGTACTCCCCTAGATCAGGTCTGTAAACTGAGTTAAAATCCAACTCGAGTCAAGGAATCATGGTATGAGAGATTTCGCATTGTCATTGGGAAAAGTATGTGTGTGTATGTATGTGAACAGATTTTTTAAATTTGTAAATCGACGTTTTCTCCAAAACGTCAGGGCCGATTTCAAAAATTTAATAGCCATTCGATGCACCTCGATGAGGACTATTGTTTGTCAGTTTTGTGCGACGATCGGTCAAGCCGTTTCTTTATAAATAGCAGAAAAGTGAAAAAATTTTCGTCCACGTTTTAGCCCGCAATTCTGAATCGATTTTAAAAACTCAAAAACTGTTCGAAGAATATTAGTTGGGAAAAATACTGATTAGGTTTAGGTGAAAATCTACCGACCCGTTTTCTTGTAATTGAATGTTAAAAAAAAATAGGCCGATTTTTATGGAACTTTTATTGGAGATATATATCATGGTCTTATAGAACTTACTGAAATATTACGGCCCTACGACAAGTAGTTTTTTTTTTAAATTCATCAAAGTTTGAGAAAATAAGTAGTTTGTTAAAATGTTAAAATTAAAATTAGACGATTTACTTGGTATAACGACGTGTCGATTATTTACACATATCGGGGAGTTCACGGAACTTGCCTCAAGGCAAAATACCAATACCAACTATAAATTCAAGTGCGAATTGATATCACTAGTGCATGATATCAGGCTATCGAGAGCGGGGGGTTCGACCTCGTCCACACGAGGCAGTGCGTTTAACCGTTAGGCCATGGAACACCTTATTTATTATATATACATATTGCTATTTATAAATACCTTCACCGTCGACCGCGGCGTGATTGCAGGCCATGATGGCTTGTACTGCTTCGGCAATTGTGGCGAACTCTAACAATCCACTTGATGAGCGTTCGCTCTTGCTTGGGAACATTTTTATCGATACTGGTCGTGGCACGTCATAGGTTGTGAAAACTTCGAGAATTGTACTCTCTTTTACATTTGGCGGTGTGTTGAAGAAGTGCAAGATCTGAAACAAGTAGGAAATTAAGCCAATTCAGTCGAAAGCTATTAGAGTTAAATTTAAAATACTGATATTGTCATAAATTGTTGATCTTCGTACCTTGCTTGGAGGCTGAATGCGATTTTTGCTCGCTTGTGCAATGTTCAAGAATCTGTTGTTCTTATTATTGGAGTAATCTTTGAAGCTTGGAGTTTTGTCAAATACAGGGAAAGGATTTGTCACTTCAGATATAAACGCCTGTTTTGAAAATCTGTAAAAGAATAAAAAAAATAGTGTAATTAACTTTAGTTATTAGCTTATGTACCGAAAAGAATTTAATGAAATACTTACGCCACTTGGAGCTTATTTTCTTCGTTTACTTGAACGTTATTTAAGTGCATGATGCATCTTTCTACGGATACTGCGTCACCCATTTGTACCATGACAGTACCTTCCTTTGATTTCAAGAATTTGACCTGAACATAATATAAATTCATTTGATGAAAATTCTGATTCAAATATTTTGCAATATTTATAAGTTATACGTCTGTTCTATCGAAGCACCGGTAAGACTTTCATGGTTATTGATTTTTCAGTTGCAAATCAATATCCTATTGACTTAGCTATGTTCATTTAAAGTCAGTATTAACAATAAAATTGATCCACAAATAATACTTACGCGCATTACATTTCCGTATAGACACATTATGTTAAAAACACTATCTGTATTGTGTCTTTTGGCATCCACACCGTAAACCATCATGACACTGCCATTTGGACC
Organism: Ctenocephalides felis; assembly: GCF_003426905.1. Taxonomy (NCBI): domain Eukaryota; kingdom Metazoa; phylum Arthropoda; class Insecta; order Siphonaptera; family Pulicidae; genus Ctenocephalides; species Ctenocephalides felis. The sequence goes on along the minus strand of NW_020539725.1, from coordinate 55,273,413 downwards.
ACCACCGGCTCCTTGATATGGTGGTAAGCCAACCATGCCCCCAACTCCTGGGCGGACCATTCCTCCGTTTTGTGGTGGGTCCTGAAATTAAAGCAAAATTTGAGACCTGTTAGAATGATATAGTCTGCTATAATAGGGTTTTCTTTTTTCAACAAATGGACCAATAAGGTGCATTATCGATAATAAAGATAGCTATATTCTCACTCTAAGTTTATTTAACTTTTTTAAATTTATTAAACTTGCCTTCATTAGCGGACCCCCGCCAGCACCGCCTCCAGCCATAAGAGCACCATTTCCGCCGCCTCCTCCACGGTTAAATCCAGCATCGCCGTAACCACCTTCGGGATATGGTGGAAAACCGCCATCGTCAAAACGTTCGTATCCGAAATCTGTAAAAAATCATGAAACTATTGATAATGACATAATTACACATAATTCAAAGATTGAAACTAATCATGCTAATTAAAAAAAATCTCAATTCTTTATTGCTAGATGATGGATTCGTACGTGTTCATGTCCACATGAGGTACACGATTAGCAATATATATTTCAGTACTAATTCTGAATAAAAAAGATTTCTCGTCGATGATGACTGCTTGTATTTCTATACACCAGACACAGTCGCAATACGACCAATTACCGTAATTGGTGATGGTGCTTCATCAAACAAAACCTACTGGACGCAGCGCACAGGATTGTTAGACCGGCATATCAGATGCTGACGAGTTTGCTCTCTGAATGCATTATGTATATAGAAATGGGGCTGAAGGTTTAAGAAATTTATACAAAATATATTGAACAAAAGACCAGCCACTAGAACAACAAATCAGAAGTAGGTGTAAGTGCCATTTTGCATTGAAACAAACTGTAAAAAAAACATGATCCATAGGAATTGATTGAAGATTTAGCAACTTTTACAATTGTGACTATAATTTATTTTAACACGGCCCAATCTTCCAAACTTCAAAGAATTTTTATAATTAAACTACTTTTCGTGGCCTATAATATTTTAGAAAATTGGTTAGGACCATGATCTCTGCCATCATAAGGGTGACGACAATTTTATTCAACAATTATTTGCAAAGAAACGCCCCGGCTGATCTTTAAACAAACTAAACCCATTGATGGCTATTCGCTATGACTTCTAGATGGGTATTCTATAATAAATAGGTATTACTATCAGCTCTCCAATTAGTAAACTGATGCCAACATACGGGTGCCTATAGAACAAATACCGCTGCAGATGATATTTAACCGCGGTTTACGCACCATGCTATTTGTAAATGATTCTCTATACGCCGGTTTGAATAACATTCGGGATACAATGTTGCAAATACATATGAGAATGCAGCTGAGTGCACACTATGTGATCCGTTTAATTGATTATCCAATTATTTTTACTATGCATTTACTACTATTATACAACTATTTATACTAATTAGATCAGATGTTGATTGTGAAAGTCATTGAAATTCATTTCCTTTTCTAATCGACGGAACAACAAACTTTAGTAATTACTGTAGTTATCATAATTGAGACTAATGTGAACTGATTTGAGTATTTTGAATTGAACTTGTGGATCACGTGTTGTTTCGTGCATTTTTAGAAGACGCCGTATTGACATCCGTTTTAATTTGAAATAAAAGCCTTTCAAGCAGTACCCCAAAAAAGTTAAAAATATAATTCCAAAAGAACAACAATTGAGTTGCCTTCGATTGAAAAATATATTGAATCTATAATAGATTAACCATTGGGTTGTTTCGCAATAGACTGTAGTGAAAATAATCATCCTTCAACAAATTCTTTAAATCAGGGTGACATAAGTACTTTTATATATCCATAAATTTGTGAAATTTCTTAAAGGCGCATCAAAGATAATACTGTCAAATTAGTTGTCTCTACCTCATGGGCGAGTCACACAGGGCGACACACAAATTTGGAAGCAATTTTGTGATAAATTAAAGTATTCCACAAAACTATTTGTAAATAAGTACATCTACCATAAAACGTACAGAACTAAAAGTACATCTGTTTATCTACAAAATTTTCAGTGAAAAAAGAGCTCAACTTGTTTTTTCTTTCTAAGTAGATTTTAATAAACAACTTAAATTCTAGTAAAACTAAAAATGAGGTAATTTGCGTACACATAACTTCTGCATTAGTCATCATCATTAAGCAATGCATTAGTGCTTAAATATTTAAATTTTCTAGGAAACCTGATTCAAATTGGCTGATTTAAGAGTAACTGCACTTTTGTGCTATTTTATATCGGCGGCTTTAGATCAACAAACAAAATGTCATCCACATTATAGGCAAATGGCTGCGGTTTACGACAAATAGTTTTATTGTGGTTTACCAAAGCTAACTATTGTTTTAATGTGGTTTGTGTCTAGACAAAATAGACCTATTGTTACACATTAATAAAATATTTTTATAGCTACGTTCTTAAGATTATTTCCGCACTAGTGCACATAAGATAACTCCTATTCGAGATTTGCCAATCTTCCAATAACAAAAGTAAAATTAACAATAATGAACTATTTAGAACCAAAAGCTTCTAAAAAATGGTACTGAGTTGGGAGCTTCTTAATATTCGCCAGTATAAACAAGTTCCGTATAAAGCCAGTCACAAGTTGAATAGGGCTCAACCATAGGTAGAACAACTGGACTTAAACAGAGGTTCCGGATTCGATCCTCCTTATGGCAGCCTGTTGCCAAGCAGTAGTGACTATGGTTTCCACTTGGAAATGTAGATCTGGTATTGCTGTATCAATAAATATTCCCAAGCCATTTTCTTCATTCTTATTTAATCATTACTTCACTAATATTTTGTCTTCAAATGTCAACTCCAATTAGCAACAGTTTTATCCCCTTGAAGCAAATTCTTCGATGGACGCGTTGAAAGTGCACGCGTCAGAACAAAATAAGCATCGCAGACGCTTATTTTTAATTTTAATTATTCGAATATGTGCGCAGAAACGCCCAAGTGCTTAATGTATTACCGCCATGAATCAAAAGAGACATTGTCTGTTTTCTTTGACGATGAATAATCTATCTCGTTTTGACTTGTGTGCGTGTAATTAACGATTGAGCTATTAAAAATTGGCAACTGCGATTTTGCTAGACGACACTTCATGCTGTCGGAATTAGAAGTTGAGCTAAATATATAATATAAGCGCTTAAGAATGCCGAGCAAAAAAGTTGATATTATTTACGCCAAATGTAATCTCAAACACGATCGAAGAAATAGGCAATCGGGATTAAACATTATTTCAGCAAAAGAAAATGAGAGATTTTTAATTATATAGACATATTGGCACTTTACTAAGAATTCAAAAACGAATTCAATCCGGGGTAAAACTTTAAAATGGCTGTATGGTTTGGGCCAGTCTTAGTCTTGAAAAATTTGTGCTAATCAATAGGTTGTGGGAAGGGTGAGATATTATTTCAAAACCGCGTATAAACTTTACATTTTTAATTTGAAATTTTTTGTAGAAGCGTATTTTAAATGAAACAATGGACTCATACGTCAAATGTCAAATGGTTTTGCTAGATGATTTTCAATTACATTTAATAAGAGGCATAATGTAATAAAAAAAATTCATGCAATCTTCACATCACATGTAACTCTAAGGTAATCTTGGCTTCGTGTGTAGGCCTTTCATATAACAAATTTATCACATCTCGATAATTATTAAACAAGTCTACATTATATAAAAGTGTATGTTGCAACGATAGGAGAATATGTATAGAAATAAGCTCTAAATAGAATAGATTATAAACCAATTAAAATTGATCTCGTTCAGAAAATCTCATCGTTGTTTTTGAATTGAATCGATTAACGAGTTTTTGTAAAGAAAATAAAACAAGATGTGCTTATGCTTTAAGTGGCTGTTAGCAGCATGAAATTATCTATGAAAATAGTAATAGGATTAACACTTTTTTGTTATTTCCTTGGTCTTTGCAATTTAGGATTTAGCTACTCACAATACTCGTAATTTTTGTTCTTCTTAACTTTATATAAATTCCGTAATATTGTCATTTTGCTCGACCGGGATTCGATCTGAGTATCTGTAGTTAATAGAACGATATTCATAATAATATACACTGAAGTTTTAATAGTAGTCAAAAGATTACCAACCCAATGAAAACTTAATATCCATGAAAATAGTAATGGGATTACAAATACATTGCCAATTTTTTAGGTGATTCTGCTATTTGTATTCAGTACTTGATCGGGATTCGATCCGAGAACCCTTGTAGTTAGAAGCATGATATTGATAATAATATAACTGAAGTAGTTATAGTAGTTATAAGATGATCATATCATAAAACTTAATGAAAACTTAAGATCCAGAAAATAGTAATGGAATTACAACAAAAACATTTTTTTCACAGATAGTCATATTACTATCTGTATACAGTACTCGATCGGGATTCTATCCGAGAACCCTCGTAGTTCGAAGCATAATATTGATAATAATATACACTGAATTTGTTGCATAAAACTTAATGAGAATTTAATATTCATGAAAATAGTAATTGAATTGAAAACATTTTAAAAAAATCTTAGTATTAGTTCAGTCATTCAGTAGTTTTATTTTAGAAGTTTTCTGGGAGTTATGAAAATTGGTGATTTTATAGATTTTGATGTGATTTTTAAGAATTTCAACTTTGTGACCTCGAATTTTTGCCGTTGCCGCCGATATAGTGACAAAATTGCATCAAAAATAAGTTTTTTAATGATATCTCCTTTTCGACTCATGTTACAACAAAATAACTATATACTGTAACTAGACAAAATTTTCTATAATTTATTCAATAACTGTAATTTTCAATCAGAAATTTTGAATCTAACTTCTCAATCAGAATGGAAAAAATCCGCAGTTTAGCATATATAGTAGAATAGGAACAATTATACATAATTTAATTTCATTGAATATGACATATTATAAACTTTGGTTTAGAATGCAATTTTTGCATTAATTTGCAACAGTATAAAATTACAATTGAATTAAATATTGTTTAGACTTTAGAAAAGGCTAACATCTGATTCATATTTCGATATGTTTTTGAGGTGAAATTATCAACAGTAATATTTGTTATGAACATACTGATTAAAATTAAAAAAAGTATTAGGATTGGACAACCCTTAATAATTATAGATTGTATTTTGTTGAGAAAAATGTAAACTTTTTCTTCAAGCTCAAAAATCTGAACTAAAATTATGTAAAAAATATTCAATGACTGAACGTCGAATAAAAAATGATTGAGTTGCTAAAACGGTTATAAAAAAATAGGAGTTGGTGATAAAAAGTAAGAAGTTTGGGTGGTATGTATTTTATAGCACCACATTATGAAAAAATAATGAAGAAAACAAAATAAATAAACAAAATATTCCAATTTATACTAATAAAAAATAAAAAAAATGGTTCTAATGTAAATTTCTAGTAGAATAATAAAAGAGTCATAAAATCTTCAATCTTTTCCTATCGATTTTCCAAAGTTTTATATATCCTTTGCCCATTGCATAACATAGATATTGAAATAGAAAAAGTTACGACCGAAGTCGAAGTCGATGTGCCTAATCCAAGTCACATTTCAAGTATTGACTCGATGTCCGCGCTGTCCATTTGTCTTATTGTTATTTTTCACTTGATTGACACGTGACAGTGGAAAGAATTTTGTTGATAAATTTATTTTTGAAATAACTCAAAACAAAATTAGAAACATGAAACCAAAAAACAGGAAAACAGGAGCAATATCAATTTGGATAGGTAATACAGAGCATTAGGTAAAATCGATGCCTATAGGAATAGAGTTATATTTCACTGATTATTTTCTCCAGTAGACAAAACTTAATGTTTTTTTAAGAAGAGAATTCTAATTTCCAAATTACTACTACAAGCTCTATTAATGTGACTACTAGAAATTTCAAAAATAATGACACAGAAGATAATTAATTCAACGTTATTAAATCCATAAATATTTACAATCCATACTTTATACTTAATAATAACATTGGAATTTTTTTTTTTATCAAGAATTGAGATAATCGAACGACAACGCCAGCTAGATATCACTTGTGATGAAATAGTATTTATATTTATAATATACATCAACAAGTATTTTAATTTTAGCAAATCACAACATTTCTTATTGCACCACGATACCCACTTCTGGAATGTTTTAATAAATGGCATATATGCATGGTAAAATCTGTGTGAAATTTATCACGGGAAATGAACGAGCAAAATTTCACAACATGAATATGATTTAGGATGTAAATTTAAATATAAATAGTATCATACATATGTGTACAACCAGTGACGTAGCTTTGCATTGAGGGGGCTCATAACCAACATTCCTAGTAGATTCTCATCGGATTCTTACTAGAATCAATTCCAGATTCAACTATGTGGACAAGATTTTTATAAGTTGCGTACTATATTCTCACCAGGATTTTATGGTGTTATCACCAGAATCTTCTTAATTTTCTATGAATAAACCTAAACCTTTCCTTCCTGTGCAGTAGTTACAACTGCTGAGTGATGAAGCATATTTATATTATAATTTTAATTTTGTTGATCTATTTGTTCTACACTGCACAAACAAATCAAAATAATTAGAAATAGCATGTAGAATATTAATGTTCAAGTTCAGATTTTCCAATAGTTTCCCAAAGCATAAACTTCGTAAATTGTCCTAGTTCCGTACTATTAAATTCTACTAGTTTTAGAAGTAAGTTTGAACGCTTTCCTTAATGAACGCGTTAAATGTACAATATAACTTGTAATGTATTTATTATTTAATATGTTTCATACATAATTACAACTTATAAAGCGTACATGCTAATTCAAGCTTCTGAGAATATTTTAATTAATTCCGTTAACATTTGCATTTGAATACAGACTCGAGGGAGCGATATAGTTCCATCTTGGATTCGGAACATATAGTATAAGCTTACACTATTTTCCTAAAATCTTTGGTTTTCAATTATTTCTATAGAGGGTGTCTCAAAACTCAACGTCAAGCTGAAATAGTATTGATCATACTATCATAAATAAAATTAAAAAAAAAAAATATCGCACGTAGTTTGAAAATTATGGGCTTTTAAGTGCAACCTAAAGCTATGGTGAAAATGTGATCACTTTTCGGTTATTGTGTTAAATTTTTATTAATTGAATTTTTATTAAATGAAGTAATTGCTGATTAATAAATTCTTTAATATTTGTTCACACAGGGGATTATATTAAACAAAGCCTAAACAAATACAAGTTTTTGCAACTTCACTCATCATGTAATTGTGTTTGAAGAACTTCATGTAATTAAAATTAACATACATTCATTGACTGCTTGTATTTTTTTAAATTTTTTTACATTTTCGCTGGCGATATAATCTCGTTCTATGAACAGCTATAATATCTTTCTAGCCTAAAAATATTTTCCATTTTAATAACTTCAAAGATTTATAGAAACTACAAATAATACAGAAATAATTTCTGATCAATAAACTTACGTTTAGTTCACGGAACAAATGTTTAATTTGTTTTATTATTTTCAAGTGCAATCTAAAGCTTTAGTAAAAATGTGAAATTTTTTCAGTTATTGTAGTAAATATTTATTCATTTCATTAATTCAAGCTTTGGATCCGTAATCGTAAATAACATTTCCAAAACCACAGTCAAAAATACTGACACAATTGCCCAAAGATTATGAGAATAAAGATTTTTTGTTGAACTATGTATTTAAAATTTTCAAAATGGGTCAACTGTGATCAATTGTGGCAAGTTTCATCAAGAGTTGGCGCATTTAGTCGAGATTGTAAAATGATAATTTATTTAAAAAATGTGAACCTAAAAATAACATGATAATGGCTAACGTATTTCTTTCACATTAATAAATCAATTAATTTAATATATCGTAAAAAAAATTATTTTATGTTTCACGCATTCAGAGCAACAAGTTGAAAAGCATTTTTCCAGCCACTTCAAGTTCAAATTTCCAATTCATCACAAATTCATCGCGAAATGAATTTAAATCCAATTACAAAATACAGAGATCGCCCCTGAGAACATTTCAATTAAATTTATTTAATTACATAACTTTTTGTACAGATGTACGTATTGCTAGCGCTGATTGCGGTTCGGATAGTAATTCCAGCCAGAGTTTGAGAGCAGAATGAAAATTGAAAATTACTAGCAGAATACAACGGACGTGGAACCAATATCCGGTCATCTGATGTTATCTGGCATCAAGTCGGAAAAGGTTTTCAGTAAACAATTTCAGCCTGGAATCAATTAGAGATGCATCAGTTGGAGGAAAGAACTGCTAAACCCACGCTCCAAATTGAAATGGAAAATTGTTAGATGTGGAAAAATATCACAAAAACATTTTTTTGGAGATAATAGGGTATGTTAAATATCCTAAATGAAAAACAAATGAAAAACTGAGCATTTTTTAATTTTTCTCGGCACCGAAATTTACAAAACTGTCGTAATACCAATAATTTGGACCTACGACATCGAAATTTGGGGACGCACCTACAAATCAAATATTAATATGAATCAAAAACATAATAGACATCCATCTAGAAGTCCAGCCCACCAAACCGAATTGAAAATTAGACAATCATCTCATTAAGTATTAATGAAATTATATGCTTAACACGTTTGCGGACGTGAATGCTATAGCATCCATTTTCATTGTAATGCAGAATGACATGAATGCTATAGCATTCAATTTATAAAACCAATTATTAAGAATTTGATTTTATATAATCCTACGTTTTTTGTAATTTTCCGTGGAACAGATTTGAACTTTTTTTTTACAAAGAAGCTTGGTGGGGGATTGTCGCGCAATACTGACCATAGATAGTCCTTATCAAGATACATCGAATGGTTTTAAAAAATTTGAAATCGTTCTAGCACTTTTTGAGAAAACGTCGACTAAAGGTTAATAATCTTTTCCCAAATATGGTCTCATTCGATACAGAATGATTTTTAAATGTCGAGAAAAAACAAACTTCTTCAAAAAGTTGAATAACTCAATTTTTGAGGCCAAAAAAATATAATATATAAGCAATAATTATATTCATTTACATATTGAAATTATTGTTTATCATAGTTTATTTCTTCTATTTCTATTATTCAGTGTGAACAAAACATGTTAATTAATTTTAATTAAATGATCTTATAAGAAAATTTATTTCCATTTGTTTATTAATTATATAGTGAAGGCCAAGCCGCCAAACTCAAAAAGCAAACACAAAGCCTTTGTAATGAAAAGGGTCGAAGCCATTAACGAACAAAAGTGGGTTTGCATTTGTGATTCTGAAGCCTTAATAAGTGGGCAACGGAAATAATGCAATTATAATAACCGTGTTGTTATAAATAATAAATATCTCATTCAATGTTGAGTTTATATTGTCTTGAATTAGATGGTCACCAAAACAATATATTTTGAGGTTAAATTTGTCATAAATGCAATTAATTATTATAGGCACAACTATAATATCAGATCATCTTGTCATTAATACAAATATCGTAATCACTTTTAAGGCGTTGAAAATGCAAATGCAAACTTAATATTAACACGTTCGCGGAGTTTCAGCAAAGTACAGCAAAAATTGGTAGTGGCAGGCAGATTATCATACTTTTATGCGTTTATGCGATGAATGCTATAGCATCCACGTCAAGTATTATGCTTCGGTTGTACGCAATATGCTTTCCCAATTTAATTACCTAAGGAATCAGTTAGTCATTACCTTGAAAATGCAACTCATATCTAGTCTAACAACTAAATGTTATCTCGACGTTTCATGTCATTCTAAATCATTTGAGTCGAAGAAAATGTGTGTATGAAAGTGTGCCACAATTGTTCCTGATTATATATCTTGACTAAATGATGCACTATTTTACATAATCTATTACTCTATAAGTTTCACTTCACATGAGGTTGTATAACATCATATCATTCATGAAGAATTTTACGACCTATGGAAAAACTTAAACATTTAAAACTTGAACACCATGATTCACATGAAACATTTAATAAAATTTATAATCCAAGAAGGCGTTAATTCTATTAAAAAGTAGAAGGAATGACGACGCGAGCATGAAACATCCAAGAGATAAAAATACTCCGGAGAATGAGAACGTCGGCATTTTGCGACGATCATCATTTGCATAATTAGATTTAAATTATTTTATATGCGCGCGAGTTCATGGAGATGTGCGTGTACGAAGGAAGCTTTCGTAAACGATATTAGAGAAATTATTTCGAATTGTTTCAAAATTCAATTTTAACGTCGACACCAAATTTACATTGATGCAATATAAATAAAGTCGGAACATGAATTATAAAATTAGAACTTTATACGTAATTTGTTACATCTACTATACGGGGTTTCCCAGAACTCAACGTCAAGCCGGAACGAGGTGAAGTACCTATGTATCGTAACTATCATGAAAAAAATTAAAAAATTCTTTTATCTTATGTAGTTTAAAGATTATGAGCTTTTAAGTGCAACCTAGAGCTTTGGTGAAAATATGACCATTCTATGGTTAGTCTGGTTCATTTTCATTAACCCTTTCCACTCGCGAATTCCTGGAGTTATATGGATTTTGCCGCCAAAGCTGGGGCATCCGAGTGGAAAGGGTTAATTTTGATCATATAAGCTTTGGATCTTTCTCACAAATAAATATACATGTAAATTAACTGAATGTACTGTGTGTATATTTTGCTCAGAACAATAAAACAAAAAAAAAGCTTTGGATCCGTAAGCGTAAATAACATTTCTAGGACCACGATCGAAAATAAGGACGTAATTTTGATGGACTTTTCATTGAATTTTGAAAATTGGTCAACTTTAAGAGGTTCTTTAAAAAATGCTCTAAAGTATGTTGACAAGTTGTAAATAGTAAAATACTTGATAGTATCATAAAAAAAATTCGAGTAAAAAATAAAAACCTAAAAATAACATGATTTTTCTAGTGCATTTCACACACATTTAATTATATCCAAAACTTCTTATATCCAAAAAACTTCTTATATCCAAAAATGAACAAAAGTAATAAAAATTAATCACAATAACAGAAAAATGGTTATAATTTTTCGAACTACGTAACATATTTTTTTCAATTTTTTTTCATGATGGTTAATGATTAATACTGTTACCCCGTTTTAGTTTCACATTGAATTCTGGGATATCCTATATATATAAAAGAAATAGGGATAAAGAAATGTTCTACGAGAAGCAAACTTGTAGAAATTGAATCATGATATTCTGTTATATTTCCTCAATATCAGAGCTTTTCGATACAACATAATTTTGTATAAAACATGTCAATAATTAGATATCTTCAGTTTTACATAATACTATAACAATAAATTTTGATACTATTCATCTGTATCAATTTTTGATTCAAGTAAATTAACAGAATTTTGCACTACTGATTTTTAAATTTTATCCAGTGCTATAATTTAATTTGTAAAAGCCCCCAAAACATAAATTAATAATTATAATTAAATTAAAAATATATATAGGACGTATAAAAATTCAACATTTAAAATTGAATATTTAAAACCTTGCTTTTAATTAATTTCCGAGTTTTATTGATGGTAATTTCGATTGACATTTTTACAAAACATGAAAAACAATTATTGAATCGTTTTAATTTGTATTTATATTCATATTCAATTTGTTTTCCATTTGAAGTATAAATACGCATTAGTTATTAATTAAAATATTAATCGATTATATACTAATGTGCATTCATAATAAAATAGTGCACCAAATTACGTATATGAAAAGTTCTAATTAAAATTTGATTAAAAACACAACATTCGGGAATATAATTTAATTATATAGTGCACTTGAAACTCACACGAATTGAAATGCTGGGGAAGCAATTGCTGGGTTTTCTGCGGAAAACTTGAACTCATCTCAAGACATCCAAACTACATTGAGATATTAGACATGCTTCGTTCAATTATTATTTTAACAAGATTAATAGAATTTAATTAATTTACTGATTGAGTAATTATAGTGCTTTTTTTATAACCTCCCCATGATGATTTTAATTGAATTTTCATATTTGCTGATGTTAGTCCAAACGGAAAATGCATTTTAGTAATGGATAGTAGGCAATTTAGATGTACATCAGCAATGAAGAGTTTATTGGTCAATTGCTTTTTTTTCAGTTTGACGTTGGTTGAAAGATGGAAAATCAAATAAAAAATTGTCATATTTTGCTTCTTATAATTCTTTCATTTGCTAGTTATGTTTAAGGTGAAGAAGCCTTAAAATGACACTGTCCAAATTAGTTTGCCAAGTTTCGTTGTTGATTTTTCACTCAAAGATGAAAATCTCTCTAGTCTTCCAGTGGAAGTTGATTACAAAGGAATTGCTTACTTTTACTCTTACCATTGAACCGAACGAAAAAGAAGAAAAGTAACTTGAATAGGTAAATCGAAATGGTAATTTACTTCATTATTTGGATTACACCTTTTGATTACTTTTTGGTTCGATTTTTACAAATCTCCTTGAATGGTAAACAATAGAATGATTATGATGGTGCCAAATTAAACCTAATTTAGTTTTTTGCTAATAAAAACCAAAAGTTTTACGAAAGTCATGGATCAAATTTTCACTTTGTATTTTACTTTACAATTACTCTAATTATGAAAAAATAATAATAATTGTGCTTCAACACCAGTCATATATAATTTGTATCGACATAGAAACTTTCATCTGACAAGTAAATAAAATAATCGTTCAACGTAAACTGTGACATTGTAAGATTAAAATTATGAACAATGAATTTACTACAAAAGATCAAATAAGAATATAAGAGGCACCTTAATATTACGCTTATGATGCTTTCCCGGCAATAAAAACGCCATAAAAGTCATTCGCCTGGCATTCGTCCAACACGAAATATTTTGCTCTAGGTCAGTTCGCATTAATTCAAGGATGGGTGCCAAAACAATTTATACAAGAAAAATAATCAAACTGGATTCGTCGAATAATAATAATAAAATTCGCACGTGAAAATAAATACAAGAAGTACAAAAAATAAATATTAGCTAAGAGTTATGTATTTTGTAAAAGAAAAGTTGTACTACTATAAATAAACCAAGACAATCGAAAATTGCATTTAACATAAAATAAAAAAGGTTCTCGAGATCATTACCTTGTACCTCCATAAATTTCCATTTTCCAGTAGAAATTAATCCGATCGATAACAAGAGCCAAGGAAGCTTAATATACTACTGCATCATTCCAATTTGCAAAGAAACCTATTATTCTTAGAACTATCAAAAGTTCTATTATTGTGCAAGAGAAATGTCTTATTTATTTACGAATAAAACGAATCGCTGCTGCAACTGTAGTGCTCTCTATGTAATACAATATAAGAAACGACATTGTTAGACGCCCCGAAACAAGCAAGAACATCTATCATAGAATTGTGTAACAATAATGATGAAGGATAAATGCTTGACTGGATTTTTCAAAAATGGATTGAAAAATGTAATAGACAGAGTTGTTCATCTCCATCATTTACATTATGAACTATTCTATCATAAAAAATTATTATGATAATTAATATTTTATGCAATATTGACCTTACGTTTTTCCTAAGAGACAAGTACAAATACAATTACTACAAATTCATAAATTCGTTGCATAGAAAGAAAGAAAGAATGGCACTATTTAGAAGGAAAGTATAATTAAAAGATAGAATCACAGCATTCTAGATCCTCCCCCCTTGAAGCAATGACCGCGAGGACAAGGAGAAAGAGAAAAGCGAAGGTTTAAGTCGGTGTTATACCCATTATATATATTAATAATATTATTGGAATCAATCAATCAATGTTACTGTAATTTTTAAACCTTTTTTGAGTATTTTGAATGGTTTAGAAGAAATCTATTTCGCTTTCTCAAACTCTATCATTGACCGCCCAACCTTGATTTAGTTCCTAAAAATAGTTCCTCGATAATTTGATTAAAATAAATGTTAACTGCATGTATGACATAAGTATTTATGGAATATTTGTTCGAACGCCATGACAACCTTAATTAAAGCTGATACCTGTTTACAAATTTTAGACTATATTTCTCAAATATAAGAAACCAAATATCATTAAACACTATGAATTCCAGAAAATTTATATACGATTTTCGAGAACAAGGATCTAATAAAGAAGCAAGCCAATTTAAATATTTTACGTCTGTTGGCGATAGCGACGATACACAAATTTTGAAAACATCCAATAAATACTGTCCATCATTACTGTACAAAAATTATTAATGGAATTATAAATCAACTTTTATATAAAAATATAGTGCCAGTAAATCAAAATCTATTTGACGTTTACACTCTGATTAATAGGCATTGAATGAATTATTATGATCATAACATGTCATATAAAAAGTAATTAATATAATTATATAGCTAACACATAATTAATATCACACTGTTTGAAATGGAAGGAAATATGTATTTAGTATACATTTTTATTTTTTGAGAGGATCAAAAGAGAATTATTCTATTTATGGAATAGGTTGTGAGTTCTAAAAACATTCTATCAGCAAACTGTCAAAATGTCAGGCGCCCTTCTTCGCGGGATTTAAAAAAAGTATCTAATATCTAATACATGATTTTTTTTGAAAACTGGAATAAATATTATTTACAGATAAAGCATATTTATATTTAGAAATGATACAGAGCATAAAGCACGCAGGGCTATTTAT
>NW_020539725.1:55176085-55257655 GCF_003426905.1 Ctenocephalides felis | reverse complement strand
TGTCTGCTTAGTCAGTTTTCGCTCGGCATGTTTGGTAAGCAAAGAGAAATTGTTTTCTCAGTTTTTCATCAAACTTTTCCACGACCTTTTATAGTTTTCTTTTAGTATCGGTATACCAATGTTTGTTCAACGTCACCACCGTATTGCATCCGATGTTTTCAAATCATACAGATGGCTTGTTTTAAAATAGAGAACTTGCATATTATACAATCTTGCTCGCGTGTTCTGTACAGTGTCAGACGGATGCATTAGACCAATTTAAATTATTTGATAATCTTAATGTAATTGCGTTTATTTTGAATGATTTATTGATTTCGAGGCTAAAAATATATAAACTTGTAGGTTGTCGGTTGGTTTTGATCTGATTTACGCCTACGCACTATATGGTATAGAACTATAGATATACTATCTATCATGCTATGAATTTAATCACATTGAATTTATTAATAAATAATTGATTTTAAGTGTTTAAGAAAATTATACACTATTCGGTATTGAGGCTTTATAAAGAATTATAAATATACCTCTTGATGTAATAGATTTTCCTAATAACTAATTAAGAACCTCTAATTGTTCTAACCTCTATCATATTACGAAAAAAAATATTTGTTTTTCTTTACACTTTTTACATCAACTGGTATTACCATCAATTGTATGAAAATTATATCTCTATCCTATCCTTATCGTGCTTACGAGAAAAATATTTGTTTTTCCATCTATTGCCATCAATTGTGAGAACAAAAATTGTTTTGGCCAAAATTTCTGAAAAATACAATTTTCATGTCACACATATATGACCGATATGGCCCTTTATTGAATTATTTTTCTCGACAAGCCAAGAAATTTTTAGGCCAATTTATTTACATTTTCTTCATTATCGTCAGACACATGTGACTGACATGGCTCTAAACATGTTAATTTAATATTCATTAATAATTATTTATCTAAAATGAGCTATTTCTAATAATAAACAATATTTTGAACTGTTTGCTTACCGTGTTCAGAGTATTATTATTTATTTTACACATCTACTTATTTCAACTTTTTCTCTGCTGTGCAAACTCTAATTTAAAAGAACTTTAATTTGAAAAAAATGGTATAATTTTGTTTATGGTTTCGGACGAAAACAGCACTCTGATATTTATGTGTAACTAGATGACCCGACAGACGTTGTTCTGTACCCATGTCTACATTTTTTTAATATAATATACTAATATTTACAGTTTACTTTAAATTAATAATTATTGTTTTCCTAAATTACTCTTTACGCCAAAATTCATATACATTTATAATAAGATTGATGTAAAATGTAGAACACTATATTCGAAAATGAAGTATTATAAACGGTATAACATAACCATAACTATAACATAACACTTGTACATCATGTTGGATTAAATTTATTGAATTTTTTATTATGTAAGATATCCAAAATTGCATCTTTAACTTTTCCTAATCGACAACGTGAAAGCCGAATTGTATGTATTCATCTTTACTTTCCATTTGTTGTTATAAAGTGAAATTTTTACGAATTTTAAAAATATTGTGGAAAGATTAGTAAAAGATGCAAAGAAATTATATATTGAAAAATAAAACTATATATATTGAAAATTTAATATCCGAATCTTATGTAGGCGCCTCCTAAGGCGTGCGCTCGCATTTTTCGCATGCATCGCTTTAAAGGTAGAACCGGCCCTGAATAATATTTATGTAAATTAATTTGTCATATTTGTCCATATGTGTATAATTTGATCTGCCATACATATACTGTATTTTATATTATTTTAATTTATGGCACATCTCAGCTGTTTCTCGGCAATAATAATGTAGACATTTCATTTTTCTTAATCATAATCATAAACTTATTATACATATTCTAATATTGTCTAGGTTCATGAGTGAATTGAAATTTTTGGCAGATGATAGTTTTTTCCATTTATTTCTACAATATTGCACATACATCCCAGTACTTTATAATCACATACATCCAAGAGAATTTCCTTAACAAACTTCAGAAAGATTTATCAAAATCCGAATAATCGCTGAGGAGGAGTATGCAGTGAGTGCTTGTAATTCAATATGAACTTTATATAATAGCAATAAAGCTATAAAGCAATAAAAAAAACGTTTGTATGAGAAAAAGATAAGGGCTGTTTTTAGGGTTTTCCCGGCAATTATTCGATTTTTTCTCGCCGTAAGAACCATCCTTGGACTTTAACAAACATTTTAAAAAAAGAATTAGCCAAATTGGTCCAGGCGTTATTGAGTTATGCGCTTACCAACACATTTTGCGCTCCATTTTTATATATAAAATTATGATATTTTATACTCTTATATTTTAGCCAATTTAATTATAGAAATTTTATTTATGGTATGAAATATTCTCAATTATATGATCATGAGATGTAGTTAACGCTTTTCTATACTTCCTTAAAAATGGTGTTAACACGTTAATCGCCACGTTAATATCAGAAAAATTTCATGTGGGCCATGGTAACTTTATTAGATAATTTAGTTAAAAATGTATCATGAGAACTTGATCAAGCAAAGAAAAAAAATCCTGGAAAAACACTATTTTTATGTCACGCACAACTTTTTTTCTCCTACTACCATCTTCAACGTCAACGTCCTACTACCAGCGTCAACATATGACTGACATGGTGATTAACATGTTTTTTTTTTTTATTAACTCTTTTATTTACAACTGTCCAACATGTTAATATTATGAAAAACAGCATTTAATAGAATTTATGCAAATCTCAGTGAACCAGTTTAAGAAACTAGCATTTCTTAACAATTCAACTTATTATCAGCCGAATCTGTTATGTTGTTGATTAATGTACAAAATCTAGCCAAGAAAAGCTTCTTTTAATGTCTAATTAATCAAAGAATTAAATAGCGATCGAAGACAGCTCTGGCGCCATTAATAATTTTCAAGAAAAAATCAATGTTTTCAATTCTATCGTTAAGAACACAAAGTCAGTCGGATCTTCAAAATAAATTATCGGGAGGTATTGTGTCAATAGAGAATTTTAGTTTCGTCTTTGACCGTGCCAAGATTGTCAGTGATGTTTTCCTAAAGCGTTTGTCAAATAACTCACTGTACAAATATTGTTTTCTCTGTGTTGTTCTAACAATGTGCTGCAGTATAAGGTTGAAATCATAAATAACAATATGCGGTCGGTATAAAATTAAAATTAAATGCTACATGAAAAATAAATAAAAACATTAGACATAATATTTTTCCAGCGCAATTTATGCACTGCGCCGTTGCTGCTATGCACACGTAATAATGCATTTCCGCATTGCATGATTTAAATAATATTGTAATAATTATTGTATATTATACATTCGTTGTTTTAATAATCGATAGCGATATAAAATTTGTTTACGCATAACAATTTTTGAATTGTTATTTGCGAACAAGTATTAATTAATTGTTTTATTTAGATTCTCTATGAACATAATTCGAATTGACCAGGTAAAAATGGCGTCGCGCAAATCCATAATGACTACTATATTGTTGTAAATTTTTACTACAGTTGGTAAAGTTTTAAGATTTGAATTGACACAATTGACATTACAAATTACCAATTTTGCTGTCAAACGATCCAGAATGACTTGAAACGACGAGGAAACATAAAATTACCAAATCATATTTTCTGACGAATATAAACTTTTTCTTCAGAAAATATACTTAATAATAATACTTTATAATTGTTTTTTTTTCAATATTGAACCAATTCAATATCTTTCATAACACCGATATAAATATCTGAAAACAATTAAATAAATAAATAATTATAAAATATAGTATAATACATTGGTATAAATGCTAAAAACTATTTTTGTTTATTTTAATTTTCTGATGGGTCCAGCGGTTTGGGAGACGCAGAAATAAATTTAAAAAATTACATTTGGTATTTGAGATATTTATAAACGCTAAAAACTATTTTCTGATATTTTAAGTTTCTGATGAAGGGTCCAGTGGTTTAGAGACGCAATTTTTTTTAAAAAAAATTGCATTTGGCGGTTAAAAATGATCAAACAAATCATTATTGATTCATATACATAAAGAATTGGGTGAACAAATAGAAAAATAGACAAGTAGACAGGAAAAAGGATAGACAAATAGAAAGATGGAGAGACAAATGAGCTGATAGAGAGATTGGCAGGTTGGCGGATAAAAAACTGGGACATCTTGTTATACGATATCCTCATTTAAGGATCGATTCAGCCGCATAGCATACCAATGTTATGGAAAGGCTATGTTATGAAGAACTTCCCATACAAAATATTGACAAAAGCCATGTGCTTGCTAACCTAAAAACCGCACAAATGTCAATGATAACAGGGTCTTTTTAATACAGCTTCATAACATACGTGTCACGTTGCAGTTTAAGTGTGAAACGCCTGAATGAACAGCAAATACATGACATGTAGATAGTATTCAGAATGATTCATAATGTATGGAAGTTGGAGCGTAACATATGCGCTTGCCTTAACATTGTTCTGTTATGTGGCAGAATCGGTCCTTAGTAAGTTTTTTGGTTTGTAGTAATTTCTTGTTTTCTTAATTGTTGTTTCGGCTGAATAAAATTTGGACGATTACACAAGTTTTTCATATAATCATCAAAACGATTTCAGAACTCAGGTAATTTCACTTTTCTCGCTCTCTGTAACTTGGGATAGAAAAATTGTATGTTCTTAAATGATGAAGTTCAATGTCCAATGTTAACATCTATGGACAACTAGGACAGTGGCGGATCCAGCTTTGGTGCCAGGGGGGTCACACAATTAAATTATGTATAGAACATATATTCGCAATACGATTAGAAAATCCTTAAATTTTAGGAGTCTTTGGCTCCGTCGTTCGTCTATAATGAGTTATATATTGGAGTTATGTAATGTGTTTGGTAACAAAATACATAAATAAAATCATTATGAAGTAATTTTATTACTGAATTCGTGTTCTAAGTCTTAAGGCAAGATCAGGGGGGTCATGACCTTCCCTGGATTCCCCGCTGAACTAGGAAAGCCAGAAATTCAAAACCAAACTCAATATTCTTTGTTCCAAATTTTCCTTCTCTAAAGTTGCCTTTTTCTGGCTTTGTATTGAATAATGTAATAATTTGCGTCACGAGTAATGCTATGTGGCTTACACTTACAGTTACAGTTTAAGTGACGTGCAGTTGAACTCGTCTTCTAATTTTGTTTATGCCGCTCGCTGGTTGCCGGCTCATCCATCACGAGCGACGGCGTAACACGCATCACTGAAACGGAACCGTCTGATCGATGCATTACGCCTTTACAACGCGAATCGCGGGATCGTTTCACCACACCTACTTACGTCTGATCGTCTGATCCGCAACAAAGCGAATTTATTAGACCGATATCTCGTCGAAATTGTAATTGACATATTTTGTTAAAAATTAGAATTTGGTTCTAAATTTGTGGTTTTCCTAGATAACCATGGATGCGATTGGCATTGGACCTTGAACTTCGCGAGAAAAGTGAAAATTACTGACAATAAGTTCTGAAAATGGCTGTGATGATTATGTGATAAACTTGTTTAAGCATCCAAATTTTATTGAACAGAAACTAAGAACTATGCAAACCAAAAAAATCTACAAACCAAGAAACTGAATGAATGAGGATACCATGCTGCTCACTTGGCTATTTGTCTCTCTTTCTACCTTTCTATTTGTCTATCATTTCATTTGTCACTACTCTCTCTTTCTATTTGTTTACCTGCCCATCTGTCTACCTGTCTACCAACAATTCTCTTTTTTTTATTATGAATCAATAATGATTTGTGTGATCGTTTTCCATCGAAATTTCTTTCTATATACCTGCTCTCCTACTATGCAACCCATTTTTAAGCATCGATGCTTTGCCGCACTAATCGAAAACAGGAAGGCTTGTCTTAATTACTGAAGTCTCTGTATATTATCTTGATTAAACTTGTCTATGTGCCACTAGACTTCCGCGATTTAAAATCGATCGATCGTTGCAGAGAATTATTACCTTCGGTAATCACACCAGCCTGGGGATACTGATTACACCCTCAGGGCGGTGGGAAAATTAACTATAGATGTAAATTTTGAGATATATGTTAGGTAAAATTTTTAGTCGATCGAAAAAATTGTAAAGAAGACCATCAACCCGAAACAATAATCCAATGTTACCTTCACATTTTTGTGAACCTAAGTAGTAGAGGCAACCTTAGCTAATGATGATTTTAATGAGAAAACCAATATCTCTTAATCAATACATAATTGATATCCTATGCTATATATAATTTATCTTGTTCGACTAACTTCTTCATTCTTCTCTCTCTTCTAATCTTCTTTCCATCTTCTAACTTCTTATTCCATTCAACTCCTATTTTCCTTTATTTCTTCATTCTTCTTTATATCTTCGCGTGTTCTAATCTTTTTTCTTCTTACTCCAAATTCAACGCAACTATTCGATTTCTGTAGTTTTTAAATTTAACAATACAAATTTTATGTCAATGCGAGTATCCTTAGTGAATTTAGAAAACCTAAATATAAAATATAATTTTTTACTACATTTTCTGGATTTTTTCCTGTTCTTCACAATTCCTAAGCCGATTCCTTTTCCTAAATTGTATTCAAATATAAATAGCTCCTGCGTGCTTTATGTTCTGTATCATTTCTATTTTAATATTTCCAACCAGTTTATCAAATAAAATCATGTATTCCATGTTTCTCATTAGATACTTTTTTTAAATCCCGCGAAGAAGGGCGCCTGACATTTTGACAGTTTGCTGATAGAATGTTTTTAGAACTCACAACCTATCCCATAAATAGAATAATTCTCTTTTGATTCTCTCAAAAAATAAAAATGTGTATAAATACACATTTCCTTCCATTTTGAATAGTCTGATATTAATTATGTGTTAGCTATATAATTATATTAATTACTTTTTATATGACATGTTATGATCATAATAATTCATTCAATGCATATTAATCAGAGTGTAAACGTCAAATAGCTTTTGATTTACTGGCACTATATTTTTATATAAAAGTTGATTTATAATTCCATTAATAATTTTTGTACAGTAATGATGGACAGTATTTATTGGATGTTTTCAAAATTTGTGTATCGTCGCTTTTGCCAACAGATGTAAAATATTTAAATTGGCTTGCTTCTTTATTAGATCCTTGGTCTCGAGAATCCTATATAAAATTTTGTCTAAAGATATCCTGGAGATTATAGTGTTTAATGATATTTGATTTCTTATATTTGACCAATATAGTCTAAAATTTATAAACAGGTATCAGCTTCAATTAAGGTTGTCATAGCATTCAAACAAATATTCCATAAATACTGATGCCATGCAGTTAACATTTATTTTAATCAAATTATCCTGGTAGTATTTTTAGGAGCTAAACCAAGGTTGGGCTTAATCTGATAGAGTTTAAGAAAGCGAAATAGATTTCATCTAAACCAAACGAAATACACAAAAAAGGTTTAAAAATTAAATTTATATTGGTTCCAATAATGTTATTAAATAAAAAAGTTTACGTATTCCAAGATTAGATGTTGGGTCTGGATAAGTCGGGCTCAATACCACCTTGATATAACACCGACTAAAACCTTCGCTTTTCCCTTTACCCTTGTCCCCACGACCATTACTTAAAGGGGGGAGGATCTAGAATGCTTTAATTCTCTCTCTTAATTATACTTTACTTCTAAATAGTGCAATTCTTTCCTTCTTCCTATGCAACAAGTCTATGAAGTGTATATAAGTTTATCATCTCTTTACCAAAATTTATACTATTTTGTAGTAATTGTATTTGTACTTGTCTCTTAGGAAAAACGTAAGGAATTAATTTTGGTCAATATTGCATAAGATATTAATTATCATAATATTTATAATAAAATATTTCATAATGCAAATGATGGAGATGTACGACTCAGTCTATAACAATGAACAGATTTTTCAATATCCATTTTTGAAAAATCCAGTCAAGCATTTATCCTTCATCATTATTGTTACACAATTCTATGATAGATGTTCTTGCTTGTTTCGGGGCGTCTAACAATGTCGTTTCTTATATTGTATTACATAGAAGCACTACAGTTGCAGCGATTCGTTTTATTCGTAAATAAATAAGACATTTCTCTTGCACAATAATAGAACTTTTGTTAGTTCTAAGAATAATAGGTTTCTTTGCAAATTGGAATGATGCAGTAGTATATTAAGCTTCCTTGGCTTTTGTTATCGATCGGATTAATTTCTACTGGAAAATGGAAATTTATGGAGGTACAAGGTAATGATCTCGAGAACCTTTTTTATTTTATGTTAAATGCAATTTTCGATTGTCTTGGTTTATTTATAGTAGTACAACTTTTCTTTTACAAAATACATAACTCTTAGCTAATATTTATTTTTTGTACTTCTTGTATTTATTTTCACGTGCGAATTTTATTATTATTATTCGACGAATCCAGTTTGATTATTTTTCTTGTATAAATTGTTTTGGCACCCATCCTTGAATTAATGCGAACTGACCTAGAGCAAATAGCCTCTTATATTCTTATTTGATCTTTTGTAGTAAATTCATTGTTCATAATTTTAATCTTACAATGTCACAGTTTACGTTGAACGATTATTTTATTTACTTGTCAGATGAAAGTTTCTATGTCGATACAAATTATATATGACTGGTGTTGAAGCACAATTATTATTATTTTTTCATAATTAGAGTAATTGTAAAGTAAAATACAAAGTGAAAATTTGATCCATGACTTTCGTAAAACTTTTGGTTTTTATTAGCAAAAAACTAAATTAGGTTTAATTTGGCACCATCATAATCATTCTATTGTTTACCATTCAAGGAGATTTGTAAAAATCGAACCAAAAAGTAATCAAAAGGTGTAATCCAAATAATGAAGTAAATTACCATTTCGATTTACCTATTCAAGTTACTTTTCTTCTTTTCGTTCGGTTCAATGGTAAGAGTAAAAGTAAGCAATTCCTTTGTAATCAACTTCCACTGGAAGACTAGAGAGATTTTCATCTTTGAGTGAAAAATCAACAACGAAACTTGGCAAACTAATTTGGACAGTGTCATTTTAAGGCTTCTTCACCTTAAACATAACTAGCAAATGAAAGAATTATAAGAAGCAAAATATGACAAATTTTTTATTTGATTTTCCATCTTTCAACCAACGTCAAACTGAAAAAAAAGCAATTGACCAATAAACTCTTCATTGCTGATGTACATCTAAATTGCCTACTATCCATTACTAAAATGCATTTTCCGTTTGGACTAACATCAGCAAATATGAAAATTCAATTAAAATCATCATGGGGAGGTTATAAAAAAAGCACTATAATTACTCAATCAGTAAATTAATTAAATTCTATTAATCTTGTTAAAATAATAATTGAACGAAGCATGTCTAATATCTCAATGTAGTTTGGATGTCTCGAGATGAGTTCAAGTTTTCCGCAGAAAACCCAGCAATTGCTTTCCCAGCACTTCAATTCGTGTTGAGTTTCAAGTGCACTATATAATTAAATTATATTCCCGAATGTTGTGTTTTTAATCAAATTTTAATTAGAACTTCTCATATACGTAATTTGGTGCACTATTTTATTATGAATGCACATTAGTATTATAATCGATTAATATTTTAATTAATAACTAATGCGTATTTATACTTCAAATGGAAAATAAATTGAATATGAATATAAATACAAATTAAAACGTTTCAATAATTGTTTTTCATGTTTTGTAAAAATGTCAATCGAAATTAGCATCAATAAAACTCGAAAATTAATTAAAAGCAGAGTTTTAAATATTCCATTTTAAATGTTGAATTTTTATACGTCCTATATATATTTTGACTTTTAATTTAATTATAATTATTAATTTATGTTTTGGGGGCTTTTACAAATTAAATTATAGCACTGGATAGAATTTAAAAATCAGTAGTGCAAAATTCTGTTAATTTACTCGAATCAAAAATGTATACATATCGATAATGTCAAAATTTATTGTTATAATATTATGCAAAACTGAAGATATCCAATTATTGACATGTTTTATGCCAAATCTTCTTGAATCAGAAACTTTCGATATTGATGAAATATTTTTTGATAAATTGGAAATAGTTCCAATAGTACATTTGTTCTTATTCTTCATTACTATTTCTTTTATATACAGGGTGGCCCAGAATTCAACGTCAAGTCCAAACGAAGGGGATGATAATATCGATCGTAACTACCATGGAAAAATAAAAAAATAACTAATTAATTAATTATTAAAAAAAATATTAGAAAAATAAATTATCTCACATAGTTTAAAAAAATGTGAGTTATTTGAGAATTGAAAGTGAGTAAAAAATGCTGTAGAAAATGTATGTTATTTTTAGTATTTTATGTTTTTACTGGATTTTTTCATTATGAAACTATCAGGTATTTTATCATTTTACGTTTCTGATTAATGTGCCAACTTTAATGAAACTTGCCAACATAGTCATTTTTTTCTAAATTAAAAAAGCCTATCAAAGTTGATCAATTTTAAAAAAATTAAATTTTTAGTTCAACTTAATTCTTGAAAACTTGGGGCAGTTATGTCATTATTTTTGGCTAGTCCTTGAAATGTTATATAATTGATATAAATAATAATAAAAATTAATCAAAAAATGCTCACAGTTCCACCAAAGCACTAGGTTTCCCTTAAAAGCTCATAATTTTTAAACTACTTAAGACTTTTTTTTCTAATTTTTTTTTTCATGATTATTACGACCACTACTATCACCAAGTTTTGGCTTGACGTTGAATTCTGTGACACCCCGTATAGTAGATCAAATTATACGTATAGAGTTCTAATTCTATAATTCATGCTCCGACTTTATTTATATTGCATCAACGTGTAATTTGGTGTTGACTTTAAATTGATTTTTAGTTCAACTTAATTCTTGAAAACTTGGGGCAGTTGTCATTATTTTTGACTAGTCCTGGAAATGTTGTATAATTGATATTAATAATAATAAAAATTAATCCACACTAATCAAAAAATGGTCACATTTTCACCAAAGCTCTAGGTTTCACGTAAAAGCTCATAATTTTTAAACTACATAAGATAAAAGAATTTTCTAATTGTTTTCATGGTAGTTACGATCAATAGGTACTTTATCCCGTTTCGGCTTGACGTTGAATTCTAGGACACCCTGTATAGTAGATGTAACAAATTACGTATAGAGTTCTAATTTCATAATTCATGCTCCGACTTTATTTATATTGCATCAAAGTATAATTTGATGTTGACTTTAAAATTGAATTTTAGTTCAACTTAATTCTTGAAAACTTGGGGCAGTTGTGTCATTATTCTTGACTAGAAATATTATATAATTGATATGAATAATAATAAAAATTAATCACACTAATGAAAAAATGGTCACATTTGCACCAAAGCTTTAATTACACTTAAAAGCTCATAATTTTCAAATAACGTAAGATAAGAGTTTTCTAATTTTTTTCATGATAGTTGCGATCAATAGAGTACTTCACCCCATTTTGTCTTGGCGTTGAGTTCTGGGACACCATATATAGTATATGTAACAAATTACGTATAGAGTTCTAATTTTATAATTCATGCTCCGGCTCTATTTATATTGCATCAATGTATAATTTGGTGTCGACGTTAAAATTGAATTTTGAAACAATTCGAAATAATTTCTCTAATATCGTTTACGAAAGCTTCCTTCGTACACGCACATCTCCATGAACTCGCGCGCATATAAAATAATTTAAATCTAATTATGCAAATGATGATCGTCGCAAAATGCCGACGTTCTCATTCTCCGGAGTATTTTTATCTCTTGGATGTTTCATGCTCGCGTCGTCATTCCTTCTACTTTTTAATAGAATTAACGCCTTCTTGGATTATAAATTTTATTAAATGTTTCATGTGAATCATGGTCTTTAAGTTTTAAATGTTTAAGGTCGTAAAATTTATAGAGTAACCTAGGGTAGGAGGGGGCACAAAGATCCAATTTGACTTTGAGCTATTATATTGTGAAAACCAAACCAATTTATCAAAACAAATAACACATATATCAAACAGGCAGTTATGTGACTGTGTTCAGTGAAACTCTCAGCTAATTCAACATTGTTGAAATCTGCTTTTTCGCTGTTTTTCAAAAATTTAACTGGTCCTTTTTACCTCATAGGCGGAATCCCGTAACATAACATTACCAAAATATTTTTATTTTATCCGACAATTGACCCGATAAACTTACTTCTCTTTCAGGAACTTGTGAAACTCAATTTTTAGACTTTAGACGAAGAATATTTAATATATAAATGTAATTATATTCTTTTACATATTGAAATTATTGTTTATCATAGTTTGTTTCTTTTATTATTTTTCTATTATTCAAAACATGTTAATTAATTTTAATTAAATGATCTCATAAGGCAATTTATTTCCATTTGTTTATTAATTATATAGTGAAGCCCAAGCCGCCAAACTCAAAAAGCAAACACAATGCCTTTGAAATGAAAAGGGTCGAAGCCATTAACGAACAAAAGTGGGTTTGCATTTGTGATTCTGAAGCCTTAATAAGTGGGCAACGGAAATAATGCAATTATAATAACCGTGTTGTTATAAATAATAAATATTTCATTCAATGTTGAGTTTATATTGTCGTTTCATAAGGTAGATTGACATCGAAAGTATATATAGTTGTACCCCTCCTTACGAGCTTAATAAAAATAAGAGAAACTTGTATTTCCAAGACCAAATACATATTCTGCAAAAACATAGCAAATTTATAAATGAAAAATGACTATATTATCATTATACTAGTGTTTGAGTTTAAAAAAACTATATCCATTGAGCATTATTTTTTTCTTCAACTCATTATAGTATTGCGAAAACCTATCGCTTGTAAGACAGGGTACCACTGTATTTCGAAGTTAAATTCATCATAAATACAATTAATTATTATAAGCATGACTTCTATCAGATCATCATGCCATTAATATAAATATCATAATCACTTTAAGGTGTTAATATTAACACGTTCGGGAACAGTAACAGTTTCAGCAAGAGCAGTCATTTTGTTTTTAAATTGATCGTGATATCTGAAATTTGCTTGAACATCGTTTATTAGGGTCAAATTATCATATTTTAATCGTTATATACGATGAATGCTATGGCATCCACGTCAAGTATCACGCTTCAATTTTACGCTATGTGCTTGTCCAAACTAATTCATGACTACGGAAAAAGCTAAGATAATTTGAGAATACCTAAAGAATCAGTTAGTCATCACTAACAAACGAAAAATATAATAATTACAAATACTTGAGTTTATATATAATTAAATGCAAATACTAATTGACTTTAAAATTTGAATGCTATAGCATTCATGTCATTCTGCATCACAATAAAAATGAATGCTATAGCATTCACGTCCGCGAATTGAGCATTTAATTTCTTTAATACTAAATGAGATCATTGTTTAATTTTTGCTTCAATCGTTAGTGGGCTGAGTTTTTGGGTACACTTGTTTGCTAAATCGTTAGGATGGACGTCTATTGATATTAATATTTCATTTGTAGGTGCATCTCCAAATTTCGATATTGTATTTCTATGGAGGTATTACGTCAATAAAAAACTTGTTGAGAAAAATTTAAAAAAATAGTCATTTTTAATCGTTATTGTAAATGTCCAAAAATCGAAATGCAAAATTTTTGCATTCACGTTTTGAAGGTTTCTGAACGTTTTGGCATACCTTAAAAAAAATGGATGTGTGTGTATGTATGGATACAATTTTTTGTCCACGTTTTCGGGCGCTCGGGTCAACCGATTTGAATGGTTCAAAAAATATTCGATTTCTATTGATAAGGAGAGGTACTGATTAATTTTTGGCGAAGGCAGGTCCATCTGTTTCGGAGATACGGAACAAAGTGTGCTGTTTCATTCGATTTGAATGATCCAAACAACATTCAGTTCATATTGATGGATAGAAGTGGTGATTAGATTTTCGCAATGGCAGGTGTAGCTGTTTCGGAGATACAAATGTGCAAAAAATGGCAGTTTTTGAGAGAACTAAGCATCCGATTTGAATGATTCAAAATCTTTCTGTTCGTGTTGACAAAACGATTGCTTTTGAAGAAAAAAAAAATTTCAATTCATTCAAAAAAATCAATTTTTTAAATTTCAAAAATAAATTTTTTACTAAATTTTATGCTTCAAATATTTCATTATCATACAGGAAGTTCCAGCAATTTTCCTTAAGGAACGATGTCATGCACCACTAGTTTCATATTTTTTTCATTTAGGCTCTTTATCATACCCCACTGTCTTCATTGACTTTCATCCCAAAATGTTTTAGCGATGTTTTTTCCACATCTAGCAATTTTCCATTTCAATTTGGAGCGTGGGTTTAGCAGTTCTTTCCTCCAACTGATGCATCTCTAATTGATTCCAGGCTGAAATTGTTTACTGAAAACCTTTTCCGACTTGATGCCAGATAACATCAGATGACCGGATATTGGTTCCACGTCCGTTGTATTCTGCTAGTAATTTTCAATTTTCATTCTGCTCTCAAACTCTGGCTGGAATTACTATCCGAACCGCAATCAGCGCTAGCAATACGTACATCTGTACAAAAAGTTATGTAATTAAATAAATTTAATTGAAATGTTCTCAGGGGCGATCTCTGCATTTTGTAATTGGATTTAAATTCATTTCGCGATGAATTTGTGATGAATTGGAAATTTGAACTTAAAGTGGCTGGGAAAATGCTTTTCAACTTGTTGCTTTAAATGGGTAAAACATAAATTAATTGATTTATTAATGTGAAGGAAACACGTTAGCCATTATCATGTTATTTTTACCATTTTACCATTTTACAATCCTGACTAAATGTGCCAACTTTTGATGAAACTTGCCAATACATTTTCGTACATTTGTTTTAGAGAAAGCTCTCTCAAAGTTGACCAATTTTGAAAATTGGCAATTCATAACTTTAGGCAAATGTTATTTACGATTACGAAACCAGAGCTTAAAGTAATGGTGTATGGCATCGTGCCTTAAGGCAAGTTTCTGGAACTTCCCGTACCGTAACGAAATGTTCGAGGAATATTAAATGTTTTCAAATAGATTGTTATAAATACTGTAACATTTACTAATATTTATAATAATTATGTAAACTTAATAACAAAGTTAAAATCATTTATTTAAAGTATATAAGGAAGTTTTACAACTTTAGCCAGAATTCAAATTAAAATGTGAATTATTTTCGAGGTATGCCAAAATATTCAGAAATCTCTGAAACGTGAGATATGCAAAAATTTTCATTTTCGATTTTTGGTACATTACTATAACTTACCCTACGGGAAGTTAATAAATGAAAGTATTTACTACAATAATCGAAAAATGTTCACATTTTTACCAAAGCTCTACGTTGCACTTAAAAGCTCATACCTTTCAAACTTATAAAAACCATAAGTATTTTTCCATTTTACATTCCTGATGAAATACGGCAACTTTTGATGAAACTTGCCAACAAATCGTAGTACATTTTTTTAAAAGAGGATTTCTCAAAGACAATTGTCTTAACTTAACTTAAGTTTTGAAAATTTCAAATTTATAGTTTCTTATTCTTGAAAACCTTGAGTAAATTCGACTGTGGTCCTAAAAATTTTATTTACGATTATAAATCCAAAGTTTAAATGAGCAAATTTAATAAAAATTTACAATAATAACCAAAAAATGGTCACGTTTTTCCCAGAGCTGTAGGTTGCATTTAAAAGCTTACAATTTCCAAACTACGTGAGATTTTTTTTTTCTACTCTGTTTCGTTAACATATTCTATCGGTAAAAAGCTGAGATTTGACGCAATTTTTCCAATATGGCGGCGGCAACGGCAAAAATTTGAGGCCGCAAAGTTGAAATTCGTAAGGATCACATCAAAATCTATAAAATCACCAACTTTCAAAACTTCCAGAAAACTTCTAAGGTAAAACTACTAAATGACTGAACTAATACTAAGATACGATTTTCTTAAATTTCAATTCAATTACTTTTTCCATAAATATTAAGTTTTCTTTGTGTTTTATGATATGATAATTTTATAACTACTATCAATATCATGCTTCGAACTACAAGGGTTCTCGGATCGAATCCCGATCGACTACTGTAAACAGATAGCAAAATGACTTAAAAAATTCAGTTCTGAGACACCCTGTATAGAAATAATTGAAAATCAAAGATTTTAGGAAAATAGTGTAAGCTTATACTATATGTTCCGAATCCAAGATGGAACTATATCGCTCCCTCGAGTCTGTATTCAAATGCAAATGTTAACGGAATTAATTAAAATATTCTCAGAAGCTTGAATTAGCATGTACGCTTTATAAGTTGTAATTATGTATGAAACATATTAAATAATAAATACATTACAAGTTATATTGTACATTTAACGCGTTCATTAAGGAAAGCGTTCAAACTTACTTCTAAAACTAGTAGAATTTAATAGTACGGAACTAGGACAATTTACGAAGTTTATGCTTTGGGAAACTATTGGAAAATCTGAACTTGAACATTAATATTCTACATGCTATTTCTAATTATTTTGATTTGTTTGTGCAGTGTAGAACAAATAGATCAACAAAATTAAAATTATAATATAAATATGCTTCATCACTCAGCAGTTGTAACTACTGCACAGGAAGGAAAGGTTTAGGTTTATTCATAGAAAATTAAGAAGATTCTGGTGATAACACCATAAAATCCTGGTGAGAATATAGTACGCAACTTATAAAAATCTTGTCCACATAGTTGAATCTGGAATTGATTCTAGTAAGAATCCGATGAGAATCTACTAGGAATGTTGGTTATGAGCCCCCTCAATGCAAAGCTACGTCACTGGTTGTACACATATGTATGATACTATTTATATTTAAATTTACATCCTAAATCATATTCATGTTGTGAAATTTTGCTCGTTCATTTCCCGTGATAAATTTCACACAGATTTTACCATGCATATATGCCATTTATTAAAACATTCCAGAAGTGGGTATCGTGGTGCAATAAGAAATGTTGTGATTTGCTAAAATTAAAATACTTGTTGATGTATATTATAAATATAAATACTATTTCATCACAAGTGATATCTAGCTGGCGTTGTCGTTCGATTATCTCAATTCTTGATAAAAAAAAAAATTCCAATGTTATTATTAAGTATAAAGTATGGATTGTAAATATTTATGGATTTAATAACGTTGAATTAATTATCTTCTGTGTCATTATTTTTGAAATTTCTAGTAGTCACATTAATAGAGCTTGTAGTAGTAATTTGGAAATTAGAATTCTCTTCTTAAAAAAAACATTAAGTTTTGTCTACTGGAGAAAATAATCAGTGAAATATAACTCTATTCCTATAGGCATCGATTTTACCTAATGCTCTGTATTACCTATCCAAATTGATATTGCTCCTGTTTTCCTGTTTTTTGGTTTCATGTTTCTAATTTTGTTTTGAGTTATTTCAAAAATAAATTTATCAACAAAATTCTTTCCACTGTCACGTGTCAATCAAGTGAAAAATAACAATAAGACAAATGGACAGCGCGGACATCGAGTCAATACTTGAAATGTGACTTGGATTAGGCACATCGACTTCGACTTCGGTCGTAACTTTTTCTATTTCAATATCTATGTTATGCAATGGGCAAAGGATATATAAAACTTTGGAAAATCGATAGGAAAAGATTGAAGATTTTATGACTCTTTTATTATTCTACTAGAAATTTACATTAGAACCATTTTTTTTATTTTTTATTAGTATAAATTGGAATATTTTGTTTATTTATTTTGTTTTCTTCATTATTTTTTCATAATGTGGTGCTATAAAATACATACCACCCAAACTTCTTACTTTTTATCACCAACTCCTATTTTTTTATAACCGTTTTAGCAACTCAATCATTTTTTATTCGACGTTCAGTCATTGAATATTTTTTACATAATTTTAGTTCAGATTTTTGAGCTTGAAGAAAAAGTTTACATTTTTCTCAACAAAATACAATCTATAATTATTAAGGGTTGTCCAATCCTAATACTTTTTTTAATTTTAATCAGTATGTTCATAACAAATATTACTGTTGATAATTTCACCTCAAAAACATATCGAAATATGAATCAGATGTTAGCCTTTTCTAAAGTCTAAACAATATTTAATTCAATTGTAATTTTATACTGTTGCAAATTAATGCAAAAATTGCATTCTAAACCAAAGTTTATAATATGTCATATTCAATGAAATTAAATTATGTATAATTGTTCCTATTCTACTATATATGCTAAACTGCGGATTTTTTCCATTCTGATTGAGAAGTTAGATTCAAAATTTCTGATTGAAAATTACAGTTATTGAATAAATTATAGAAAATTTTGTCTAGTTACAGTATATAGTTATTTTGTTGTAACATGAGTCGAAAAGGAGATATCATTAAAAAACTTATTTTTGATGCAATTTTGTCACTATATCGGCGGCAACGGCAAAAATTCGAGGTCACAAAGTTGAAATTCTTAAAAATCACATCAAAATCTATAAAATCACCAATTTTCATAACTCCCAGAAAACTTCTAAAATAAAACTACTGAATGACTGAACTAATACTAAGATTTTTTTAAAATGTTTTCAATTCAATTACTATTTTCATGAATATTAAATTCTCATTAAGTTTTATGCAACAAATTCAGTGTATATTATTATCAATATTATGCTTCGAACTACGAGGGTTCTCGGATAGAATCCCGATCGAGTACTGTATACAGATAGTAATATGACTATCTGTGAAAAAAATGTTTTTGTTGTAATTCCATTACTATTTTCTGGATCTTAAGTTTTCATTAAGTTTTATGATATGATCATCTTATAACTACTATAACTACTTCAGTTATATTATTATCAATATCATGCTTCTAACTACAAGGGTTCTCGGATCGAATCCCGATCAAGTACTGAATACAAATAGCAGAATCACCTAAAAAATTGGCAATGTATTTGTAATCCCATTACTATTTTCATGGATATTAAGTTTTCATTGGGTTGGTAATCTTTTGACTACTATTAAAACTTCAGTGTATATTATTATGAATATCGTTCTATTAACTACAGATACTCAGATCGAATCCCGGTCGAGCAAAATGACAATATTACGGAATTTATATAAAGTTAAGAAGAACAAAAATTACGAGTATTGTGAGTAGCTAAATCCTAAATTGCAAAGACCAAGGAAATAACAAAAAAGTGTTAATCCTATTACTATTTTCATAGATAATTTCATGCTGCTAACAGCCACTTAAAGCATAAGCACATCTTGTTTTATTTTCTTTACAAAAACTCGTTAATCGATTCAATTCAAAAACAACGATGAGATTTTCTGAACGAGATCAATTTTAATTGGTTTATAATCTATTCTATTTAGAGCTTATTTCTATACATATTCTCCTATCGTTGCAACATACACTTTTATATAATGTAGACTTGTTTAATAATTATCGAGATGTGATAAATTTGTTATATGAAAGGCCTACACACGAAGCCAAGATTACCTTAGAGTTACATGTGATGTGAAGATTGCATGAATTTTTTTTATTACATTATGCCTCTTATTAAATGTAATTGAAAATCATCTAGCAAAACCATTTGACATTTGACGTATGAGTCCATTGTTTCATTTAAAATACGCTTCTACAAAAAATTTCAAATTAAAAATGTAAAGTTTATACGCGGTTTTGAAATAATATCTCACCCTTCCCACAACCTATTGATTAGCACAAATTTTTCAAGACTAAGACTGGCCCAAACCATACAGCCATTTTAAAGTTTTACCCCGGATTGAATTCGTTTTTGAATTCTTAGTAAAGTGCCAATATGTCTATATAATTAAAAATCTCTCATTTTCTTTTGCTGAAATAATGTTTAATCCCGATTGCCTATTTCTTCGATCGTGTTTGAGATTACATTTGGCGTAAATAATATCAACTTTTTTGCTCGGCATTCTTAAGCGCTTATATTATATATTTAGCTCAACTTCTAATTCCGACAGCATGAAGTGTCGTCTAGCAAAATCGCAGTTGCCAATTTTTAATAGCTCAATCGTTAATTACACGCACACAAGTCAAAACGAGATAGATTATTCATCGTCAAAGAAAACAGACAATGTCTCTTTTGATTCATGGCGGTAATACATTAAGCACTTGGGCGTTTCTGCGCACATATTCGAATAATTAAAATTAAAAATAAGCGTCTGCGATGCTTATTTTGTTCTGACGCGTGCACTTTCAACGCGTCCATCGAAGAATTTGCTTCAAGGGGATAAAACTGTTGCTAATTGGAGTTGACATTTGAAGACAAAATATTAGTGAAGTAATGATTAAATAAGAATGAAGAAAATGGCTTGGGAATATTTATTGATACAGCAATACCAGATCTACATTTCCAAGTGGAAACCATAGTCACTACTGCTTGGCAACAGGCTGCCATAAGGAGGATCGAATCCGGAACCTCTGTTTAAGTCCAGTTGTTCTACCTATGGTTGAGCCCTATTCAACTTGTGACTGGCTTTATACGGAACTTGTTTATACTGGCGAATATTAAGAAGCTCCCAACTCAGTACCATTTTTTAGAAGCTTTTGGTTCTAAATAGTTCATTATTGTTAATTTTACTTTTGTTATTGGAAGATTGGCAAATCTCGAATAGGAGTTATCTTATGTGCACTAGTGCGGAAATAATCTTAAGAACGTAGCTATAAAAATATTTTATTAATGTGTAACAATAGGTCTATTTTGTCTAGACACAAACCACATTAAAACAATAGTTAGCTTTGGTAAACCACAATAAAACTATTTGTCGTAAACCGCAGCCATTTGCCTATAATGTGGATGACATTTTGTTTGTTGATCTAAAGCCGCCGATATAAAATAGCACAAAAGTGCAGTTACTCTTAAATCAGCCAATTTGAATCAGGTTTCCTAGAAAATTTAAATATTTAAGCACTAATGCATTGCTTAATGATGATGACTAATGCAGAAGTTATGTGTACGCAAATTACCTCATTTTTAGTTTTACTAGAATTTAAGTTGTTTATTAAAATCTACTTAGAAAGAAAAAACAAGTTGAGCTCTTTTTTCACTGAAAATTTGTAGATAAACAGATGTACTTTTAGTTCTGTACGTTTTATGGTAGATGTACTTATTTACAAATAGTTTTGTGGAATACTTTAATTTATCACAAAATTGCTTCCAAATTTGTGTGTCGCCCTGTGTGACTCGCCCATGAGGTAGAGACAACTAATTTGACAGTATTATCTTTGATGCGCCTTTAAGAAATTTCACAAATTTATGGATATATAAAAGTACTTATGTCACCCTGATTTAAAGAATTTGTTGAAGGATGATTATTTTCACTACAGTCTATTGCGAAACAACCCAATGGTTAATCTATTATAGATTCAATATATTTTTCAATCGAAGGCAACTCAATTGTTGTTCTTTTGGAATTATATTTTTAACTTTTTGGGGTACTGCTTGAAAGGCTTTTATTTCAAATTAAAACGGATGTCAATACGGCGTCTTCTAAAAATGCACGAAACAACACGTGATCCACAAGTTCAATTCAAAATACTCAAATCAGTTCACATTAGTCTCAATTATGATAACTACAGTAATTACTAAAGTTTGTTGTTCCGTCGATTAGAAAAGGAAATGAATTTCAATGACTTTCACAATCAACATCTGATCTAATTAGTATAAATAGTTGTATAATAGTAGTAAATGCATAGTAAAAATAATTGGATAATCAATTAAACGGATCACATAGTGTGCACTCAGCTGCATTCTCATATGTATTTGCAACATTGTATCCCGAATGTTATTCAAACCGGCGTATAGAGAATCATTTACAAATAGCATGGTGCGTAAACCGCGGTTAAATATCATCTGCAGCGGTATTTGTTCTATAGGCACCCGTATGTTGGCATCAGTTTACTAATTGGAGAGCTGATAGTAATACCTATTTATTATAGAATACCCATCTAGAAGTCATAGCGAATAGCCATCAATGGGTTTAGTTTGTTTAAAGATCAGCCGGGGCGTTTCTTTGCAAATAATTGTTGAATAAAATTGTCGTCACCCTTATGATGGCAGAGATCATGGTCCTAACCAATTTTCTAAAATATTATAGGCCACGAAAAGTAGTTTAATTATAAAAATTCTTTGAAGTTTGGAAGATTGGGCCGTGTTAAAATAAATTATAGTCACAATTGTAAAAGTTGCTAAATCTTCAATCAATTCCTATGGATCATGTTTTTTTTACAGTTTGTTTCAATGCAAAATGGCACTTACACCTACTTCTGATTTGTTGTTCTAGTGGCTGGTCTTTTGTTCAATATATTTTGTATAAATTTCTTAAACCTTCAGCCCCATTTCTATATACATAATGCATTCAGAGAGCAAACTCGTCATCATCTGATATGGCGGTCTAACAATCCTGTGCGCAACGTCCAGTAGGTTTTGTTTGATGAAGCACCATCGCCAATTACGGTAATTGGTCGTATTGCGGCTGTGTCTGGTGTATAGAAATACAAGTAGTCTTCATCGACGAAGAATCTTCTTCATTTAGAATTAGTACTGAAATGTATATTGCTAATCGTGTATCATACATCGTGTACCTCAATTTGTACGAATTCATCATCTAGCAATCAAGAATTGTTTTTTTTTTTAATTATCATGATTAGTTTTATTGTTTGTGGATTATGTGTAAGTTGTCATTATTAATGGTTTGATCATTTATTTACAGATTTCGGATACGAACGCTTTGACGATGGCGGTTTTCCACCATATCCCGAAGGTGGTTACGGCGATGCTGGATTTAACCGTGGAGGAGGCGGCGGAAATGGTGCTCTTATGGCTGGAGGCGGTGCTGGCGGGGGTCCTCTAATGAAGGTAAGTTTTATTCAATTTCAAATTTTCAGAGTCAGAATATAACTATCTACATTTATTTATTTATTTATTTATTAATTTTACAAGCCGTCGGTATAATATTTAATATTATAATAAGGCTTAAGTCAATATTTTATAGGTTTAATATAATTTAATTAATTATTAGCTATTTTATTACTTAATTTATTTACTATAAACCTATTTATATTTACTTAATTATAATTTTTTTTAAATATAACTAGTTTGTTTGTTACAAGTGTTTTTAAAAATTTAATAAGTAATTTTAATAAGCTTTACAAATATAACTTTTACAATATTAACAAATTTTGGGTTATTTTTATGATATTTTAACAAATTTAAGTATCTTATATTATTGTATAATTATTATTATTATTAATATTATCATTATCATTTTTATTGTTATTGTTAAATATTTTTACAATTTTTTTTCTTTTACAAATTTTTAGGTATTTTGATGAAGGAAATATTTTGTTTCACAATTTTTAAGTGTTTTTAAATATAAGTTTTTGGTTAACTAATTATTAAGTATTTTAACAATAACAGTCAAAATAAAAAAATTAAAATTTTGTTTCACAATTTTAAAGTGTTTTGATTATAAGTTTTTAGTTAACTAATTATTAAGTATTTTAACAATAACAGTCTTATGAAAATAATAATAGGAAAAAAAAAAAAAAAAAAAAAAAAAAAAAAAGTCTCTCAATTTTTTTTTGTTTTTAAATTGTAAGTGTTTAATTAACTAATTATTAAGTATTTTAACAATATAACAATAACAGTTATATAAAATAAAAAAAAAAAAGAAAAAAAATAAACAAAGAAAGAAATAATAATAATAATAATAGTAATTTAGAAATACTTAGTTTAACGAACGAATTATGTTGTCACGAGCATAGTAGACATAGACATGGCTGGTAGGTGACATCAGTTAGTTTGGGCCCGTAGATTCGGAGGGATTTTTGCCATCGTCGATCCATCGATCTTGCTGCTGCCTGTAATAGAGAAATTTCTTCGAGCGGGAAAAGTCGCGTTAATGATTAGTTGAGATTTTCGGGAAAGTAATTTGAAAAATCGAAATTTAAAAACTCCAGAGGGCTATAAAAAGTTAAATCCTTTAACGCATTACTTAGTACTTTATGAAATTTCTTGTTATCAAGGGTACGAACACGTAACGGCAGTTTATTCATAAATTGTATACCCATACCGCAGATAGTTTATAGGTCCTACCTTTAATTATTTTATGTCTCGTATTGTGCTTGGTATTTGACATCGAAGACAAATTAAAAGAGTCTGGATTATTTTTTATGAAATTAAGTGTGACTAGAACAAATATACTCGGTACTGTTAAAATTTTTTGTTCATTGAAGATATTACGGCATGATGTCTTGGAGGATAGTGAAAAAATTATTCGAATTGCTCTCTTTTGAAATTTAAAAACTTTAATTAGTTCATTAGAGAAACCCCAAAATTGGATACCGTAAGCAATGTGTGAATAGAAATTTGCGTAATAAATAGAAAGTAAACTGGATATTCCAATTTTTGATTTAAGGGTTCGCAGGATAAAGCATGTACGCGTTAATTTGAAGCATAAATGGTTGGAAACGTGTTCAGACCAGTTAAGATTACATTATGTGCATTACCGTGCATTACCGATAATGCACAGTTTTGGTCCATTTAATAGTTATTGAAAAAAAGTAATTCTATTATAGCGGACTATATTATTCTAACAGGTCTAAAATTTTGCTTTAATTTTAGGATCCACCACAAAACGGAGGAATGGTACGCCCAGGAGTTGGAGGAATGGTTGGCTTGCCACCATATCAAGGAGCCGGTGGTGGTCCAAATGGCAGCGTCATGATGGTTTACGGTGTGGATGCCAAAAGACACAATACAGACAGTGTTTTAACATAATGTGTCTATACGGAAATGTAATGCGCGCGTAAGTATTATTTGTGGATCAATTTATTGGTAACACTGACTAAGACTATATATAGCTAAGTCAATAAGTTGATTTGCAACTGAAAAATCAATAAACATGAAAGTCTTGTCCGTGCTTAGATTGAATACTCGTATAAGTTATAGCAAATATTGCATAATATTTGAATCAGAATCTTTATCAAATGAATATATCTTATATTCAGGTCAAATTCTTGAAATCAAAGGAAGGTACTGTCATGGTACAAATGGGTGACGCAGTATCCGTAGAAAGATGCATAATGCACTTAAATAACGTTCAAGTAAACGAAGAAAATAAGCTCCAAGTGGCGTAAGTATTCCAATAATGTTTTTTTAGTAAATAAGCTAGTAACTAAAGTTAATTTCACTATTTTTTATGCCCTTACAGATTTTCAAAACAGGCGTTTATATCTGAAGTGACAAATCCTTTCCCGGTATTTGACAAAACTCCAAGCTTCAAAGATTACTCCAATAATAAGAACAACAGATTCTTGAACATTGCACAAGCGAGCAAAAATCGCATTCAGCCTCCAAGCAAGGTACGAAGACCAACAGTAGTTTATAACAATATCAATGTTTTAAATTTAACTCTAATAGCTTTCCAATGAATTGGCCTAATCTCCTACTTGTTTCAGATCTTGCACTTCTTCAACACACCGCCAAATGTAAAAGAGAGTACAATTCTCGAAGTTTTCACAACCTATGACGTGCCACGACCAGTATCGATAAAAATGTTTCCAAGCAAGAGCGAACGCTCATCAAGTGGATTGTTAGAGTTCGCCACAATTGCCGAAGCAGTACAAGCCATCATGGCTTGCAATCACGCCGCGGTCGACGGTGAAGGTATTTATACCTGATATCATGCAGTAGTGATATCAATTCGCACTTGAATTTATAGATTATCTAGTTGGTATTGGTATTTTGCCTTGAGGCAAGTTACATGAACCTCCCGATATGTGTAATAATTGCCTTAGTAGATAAGAATTAATTTATTTATGAGTGATTAAAAGTATTCCGAGCGAACACGTTAACTCGGAGTAGTTTCTAAAAGCAAATTTTCTAAAATCAATAATTTTTATAACTGAACCAGTTTCCGTAGGACTTTAATGGTTCAGTATGTTCATTAAGACCAAGTACTCTATCCTTATACCAAGTGAATCGTCTAATAATAATTTTAATAAACTTCAAAAAAAACTACTTATTTTCTCGAACTTTGATGATTTTTTAAAATTAAACTACTTGTCGTAAGGCCGTAATATTTCAGTAAGTTATATAAGACCATATTACATATCACTAAAAAAAAGTTCCATAAAAATCGGCTTATTTTTTTTCAACAGTTAATTACAAGAAAACGGCTAGGTTCGATTTTCACCTAAAACCTATCAGTATCATTCCCAACTAATATCTTTCGAAAAGTTTTTGATTTTTTTAAATCGATTCGGTAGTATAAGCTTAAATGTGGACGAAAAGTTTAACACTTTTTTTCAAATTACAAAGAACGGCTCGGCAGATCGTCGCACAAAACTGACGAACAATAGTCCTCATTGAGGTGCATCGAATGGCTTTTAAATGTTTGAAATCGGTCCTGCCGTTTTGGAGAAAACGTCGATTTACAAATTTAAAAATCTGTTCACACACACACACACTACTTTTTTCAAATTCGGTCTCATTCGATTTAGAATGGCTTGAAACGTTGAGAAAACATAAAATTAAACTTCTCCTTCGGGAAGTTAAAATATGTTTCCACTTGAAAATAGACTATATCGGGCACTGCGGTGTGCAATGACAATGAGAAATCTCTCATACCATGATTCCTTGAATCGATTTGGATTTTAATTCAGTTTACAGACCTAATCTAGGGCAGTAATATTATTACCATTATAATAAATAAATGGTCTTCCCCAAATAATACACATTATAAATTTCTTTAATTTTGACTGAGAAAAACGATACGCCGATTAAGAAAATATTATTAAATATTTCTTAATAAATCATGTTTACTGTGCTTCTTGAAATAAATTTGTGACTATTTCCTTCCAGGTACCAAATTCCCTTTCACAATGAAATTATGCTTCTCTTCATCTCGCAATATCTCTTCGGGCTGGTTAGATGATATGCAGTCTAAAGATATGAAATGAATCGTACAACCTATTCTTTACAATTAAGTCCCAAGTGAAAAGAAGATTCGTTCAAGTAGACACCATCTTTGGGACCAGTAGGCATGACATATGAAGAATAGCTTACTCAATATTTATTTTAATAAAAAAATGTCAAATGAAACCTGGAAAAAAGTTTTCCCATATATTCTTTTGAAAATATTCCTTTTTACATTGCATGACTTTACCTATATACCTTTCATATTGGTATAAAAATAATTGTAAGTATTAAAAAATGTGGAGTTGTATTTTAGCACAAAATAATTTTTTTTGACAAATTTAATAGTGTTTATATATATGATTTTGCAATTCCACTGAATTGAATGGTCCAAAGTTTACAAATATCATATTATATTAATAATGTACAACACTGCAAAGTTAAATGTAATTGACAAGTTATGTGATTCAAATGTTATTGATTACTTCTATATTTTATTGCAAAATTAATTGACTTTGAAAACTCAAATTCTTTTAAAGAATGGTAATTGATTATATTTTGTGTTTTATACGACTTCAACCAATTTAGTAAAAAGACATATTTAGAATGTAAGTCGAATTTCAATGTAATGTTGCATATCTCTAGTAAGTAGTTATAGAAGATGTTTATGAAAACATTAATTTATTATAGATAATATTTTATTAGGATTCATAAGCTTGCAGTTACAAGAAACAAATTACTATTTATAGTCTGAAAATTCATATCCAAATTTCGATATATTACCATTTTTTATATACTAAAGCACTTGCAATCTATGGATCAGCATGAACTTCAAAAGTATTTTTAAATGTGCTACATTTTGCAAAATTATTTTAAGTTTTTTGAAGAATGTTATTAATTTTTGAGAAGTGCTGATTATTTACGTTTGCCAATGTTTATTTTATTCTACAATTACTTGTTGTGCATTGTAGATAAACGGTGTTTAAATAAAATCATATCTTTGTGTAGGATGAAAAATAATAGTGGTCTTTAGGGAATAGTGTACTATATAATAATAGCAGATACATGTTTTTTAAAAACTTTTTGATTTGATGTA
The DNA here is from genome assembly GCF_003426905.1 of Ctenocephalides felis. NCBI lineage: Eukaryota > Metazoa > Arthropoda > Insecta > Siphonaptera > Pulicidae > Ctenocephalides > Ctenocephalides felis. Next base: position 55,229,484 of record NW_020539725.1, on the reverse strand, counting down.
AAAGTGTGGATGCTATTTAAAAACAATGTTTGTTGATTCACGTTGATAAATTGGACTATCTATTACAGCATAGATAAATTATTTTTAATACAAAAGTAATAAAGCATCCGCATGAAATCAAGTTTAATTAGGGCAATATTTTAAATAAATTAAATTAGCCTAAATGTAGTGCTGTCTATAATAAACTGGTCTTAATTATCTTGTGTAAAATTATCCTAATGCTGTATGATTATAACTTTAGGCTAGGCAATCGTCAATTATATTATTGTGCCTAGGTTATAATTAAATACGGTAAGAGAAGATATTTATCTAATTAGTGGATTTGTAAATAATGTTGACGTGTATCATGCAGTTTTTATGAAAGTTGAATTGATAATGAAAAATATTTTTTTCATTTTATCATAAATGTTCAAATTATATTTTTTTAACAAAACTGTTCAACAAATTATTTATTAATTATATCTAAGCTGCCCTTTGATGATATTGTGATATATTTTACAAAACACGTTATTGTTTATTGATAGTGGTTTATTATAATTAACATGTTTATTTAAATTATTTTCAGAGCTTTATTGGCTCCATTTTGCTATATATAACACACAAATGTCAACATTTTACATGTAACAACATATACACATGCTATTAAACATTTATAATATACACATTACCCAACACTACACACATGTTTTATTCCTCTTTTACAACGCTAATATTTCAATGCATACCTATCTACAATAATATATACTACAAATGATGAACACATTGTCAATGAAGAACATACAGTATAAATTATTTCAAATGATTTGTTACATGCTCTCAGAAAAAATCAACTTGATTCTAAAATTCAAAGGTTCTACTTGCGAGTAAACTATTTACAATATTAGCGTAACTTGTCAATTGTTCGACTGATCAAATAGAACGCTTCAAACCTATGTTGCTAAATTTTCTTTCTTTGAACTTTTAGTTTCAATCTCGTTATGTATATAGTTTTTGCATTAGCTAGTATTATTAAAAATAATAAACTCAAAATGCTGATATGAATGAACCGTTGGCGGCATTGATATTATATCTTAGAAAATTAGAATAGGTGAATTTAATTATATAACTGTATAGACAAATAGCTATAAGTTTATGAAAATCACTAAAAATGTGATTTAATTAAATTATTAATACGTACTGTTGAAAATATTATATGCATATTTCTAAAGTAAGTTTTATGATTTAGTGCTTTCTTGATACGCTACCGCTACCATTAATTTATTTAATCAAAGAATGAGAGTAATATTTATATAAATAAATATTTATTTGAATTGTGTACAAATGCCAAAATCTGAAATCTAAAAAGTATTATAATATACTGAATAATATCTGTTAAATTATTAAGATATCCTAAAAAGTCAATTTATTAAAAATAATTAAACTATCATAGTTAGCAATGTATGCATATCTGTCAATACATATGAAATAAAATAGTTGTATACAACTGTAGAAAGCGAATTTCATATTGAATAAACATGAATATATATATATATATATATATATATATATATATATATATTAGGGTAGTCCTTATTAATTAATATGGACATTTTCGAATTTACTTGCTCCCCAGGGCTCAAATGGTTCCAAATTGATAAAAAACAATTTTCTGAAAGTTTTAGCTCTTAATATTAACTTTTAGATAGTGCGCAATTCAATCAAAGTTTTGTATGAAAATAGCATGGAAAAATTTTCAAAAATTTTAAAAATTCTTGAGCAGAGCTTGATTTTCAAAGAAGGTGAGAGAATTTGTCTTTATATACTATTTTTACTTAATCCCTTATTGGATTATTAAAGAATTAGGGACTTAATCCCTGCATTATTAAAGAATACCTCTGTTTAAAACAAAAAATTATATTCTGCAGGTTTACATACTTGATTTGGTTTCCGACATTTTGAAGCGCTGTTTCCGAATAAGCTAGTGGACCAAAACGTACGTTTACACAATAGACTGAACATTAGGGAAATAGTTCAAATATAACATTCCAAACCGGAGCAAAAATGCAACAATTGAATTATATTCACTTCAATTATAATATAAACAAATTATAACTTGATGCACTTTTTATTAGGATTGCCTCCGAGTGTTTTTACTTCGATGTGATTCAAATATTTTTAATTTGTACTTGTTACTTCTTTTTTGTTGGCGGCACTTATATATATTAGGGTAGTCCTTATTAATTAATATGGACATTTTCGAATTACTTGCTCCCCAGGGCTCAAATGGTTCCAATTGATAAAAAACAATTTTCTGAAAGTTTTAGCTCTTAATATTAACTTTTAGATAGTGCGCAATTCAATCAAAGTTTTGTATGAAAATAGCATGGAAAAAATTTCAAAAATTTTAAAAATTCTTGAGCAGAGCTTGATTTTCAAAGAAGGTGAGAGAATTTGTCTTTATATACTATTTTTACTTAATCCCTTATTGGATTATTAAAGAATTAGGGACTTAATCCCTGCATTATTAAAGAATACCTCTGTTTAAAACAAAAAAATTATATTCTGCAGGGTATACATACTTGATTTGGTTTCCGACATTTTGATTGTTGAAGCGCTGTTTCCGAATAAGCTAGTGGACCAAAACGTACGTTTACACAATAGACTGAACATTAGGGAAATAGTTCAAATATAACATTCCAAACCGGAGCAAAAAAATGCAACAATTGAATTATATTCACTTCAATTATAAATATAAACAAATTATAACTTGATGCACTTTTTATTAGGATTGCCTCCGAGTGTTTTTACTTCGATGTGATTCAAATATTTTTAATTTGTACTTGTTACTTCTTTTTTGTTGGCGGCACTGTCAACTGACGTTTCCGATTTTACTTTTCACTGCAGGCGGAAAACTTAATAATAAACACAATAATGTTTATTATTATTATTCGTATTTGCCTTGTGCAACAAACATCACTTTTAAGTGATTTTCTCATGTGATATAGTGTCATAAATGTAATAAATTAATGGTTATAGGTGCTATATATTGTGAAGACAGTGGTTACTAAAGTTAGTTGACGTTTTTCAGTTATTTTAGAATTATTGAATCTACTTAGATGGCCAGCTGAAAATTAGTAAGTGCGTTAGTTATATTTTATTTTATGGTGATACTACAAATCAATTTGTTCCATTTATCATTTGTTTATTTATTATTATTTGTTTTTTGTCTGCGGGTTCAATAAACTATAGATTCTAAATCAGTATTTTCTTTGTTGTTACTATAATAATTAGGTTTTTACACAACCAAATACATTTTTGATTTCACATGACACTAAGTGAATTATAAATATATAATTAATTATATATAATAATAATTATTTATAATTAGAAGTTGTGATATCCTTAAGAAGAACTTTAAGCAACTAGAAAATGCTAACTGTTCGAACAATAAGGCAGTTAAAAGTAACATTAATAACTTATTTAGTGTAACAATTAAATTATGAGTTTATAGTTGAATAATCTTTTGCAATTTTGATATTTGATTCAGTTTCTTTCTAATCTAATTCATTTATCTAATCACAAATGCAGTGTTCTTCCAAATTTATATATTTTATTTATATAGATGAGTAATACCAGTTTGTTTAAAATATAATTATAAATTAATAAACAATTTTTCTTAAATAAAAATATATTAAAAACATTAACCATATTAAAAAATTTCTGGGACATAACATTATATTTCACATATATCTCTCATGTTCATCATAATATCAGTAATGGCACTGAATCAACTACTACTAAAGCCGTTCTGTATCTTGGAATATTTGTGAAGGATAGTTTTTCAGATTAATTTCTGATATATCAGGTAGTAGCAAATGTTCTGTTATTTTCACTAAACGGCCACGACAAATGCAATCCAGGAACCATCCCATATCCACTATAGGTTTAGTGCAATGTTTATAGGTTTCTAGAAATCAAGTAATAATTAATTAGTTAATGATTTTAAACATTTAATTATTACAAATCTATGTAAATATGATGTAGAATACCTTCAATTTCTTCTTTAGTATGCTCTCCATCATCCATTACAACATTTGCGCACTAATATGACTGTTTTGAATCATAACTCCAGTATTTCTCAATAACAATTTGAACTCGTCTACACTTGTGCTATGAAAAGGTCCAATCACAAAAACTTTAAATTTATGAACAATGATTTTGGTAATGAAATTCGATTCTTTTTGGTCCAGGTTCTAATGAAATATCCAATACTTCGTACTTGTATTCTGGAAGAAGTTCTTTTTTGCTAAACTATCGCTTATCCAGTTCTTATTTAGAACCCATATTCCAGATACCATAGCATTTATGAATTTTAGTGACCTTAAAATAAAAATATGTATATATAGATTCGCAGATCTACCTAAAATAAGTAATCAAATAATTACCTTTCAGCACAAATTTTCTTTATTCACTCTTACAATAAGGGCGTGACTGAGTCCTCATATTGCATGACAAATTTTAGATTGAATCGATCAGCAAAATTTTTCACTAAGATTATATCATCTTGCAACAAGCAACTACAAGCTAAGCAAATTGGTTTGGTCTCCATGGAACTTGGCACAAAGTCTATTTCTGGTTCTAACCTTGTCTCAGATATTTCAGTATTTTCAACTATTTCTACATTTTTCTCCCTAACATCAAATGTATGCTGCATTAAAGCTCGATTTTGATGTTGTTCTAAAGAAGATGAAATTTCCATCTCAACTGGTTCAGTATTAGTTTTACTCAATGATGATATAAATGGTTCACTGTTTTCTTTTGGATAGTCCACTATAGTGCTAATGGTTTCGTTCAATGTATCTTTTGGAGATTTGAACATAATTTGAGGGGATTTGTTTTGTTTGATGTCTTGGTAAATTAATGACCTTCTTGATTTTGAATAAGGCCCTTGTTTTACTAATGAAGATCTGTGAAAGAAACTTATTTAATTTAAAAAAAAAAAAAATAGCATTATTGATTTTCCTGGACATGCATTTCAAATATATAAATACCTGAAAAGTGATTGCGGTATCTGTGATCCCTCATTTCTGTTTCACTTCTGCACATATTCCTTTGTAATTCGCTCAGAATATCGGTTTGGTTCTGAGTGTCCAATTCTTTCTGCATATAATTGCATTCTATAGCACTTACTATTTTATCAAGATCAGCGGTTTTATAAAGAGTATTTATGGAGATTTCTAAAGACCTTCTTTCTGCACTATTGTTAGATTTACTATTAATTTTAGGAGTCGATGAACACAAAATAGCAGGCTTTTGTATGTGTTTTACTTAAAATCTGCTTCATAGGACTTCTATTAGAACTATACTCCTTGTTAAGAGTATTAGGCTTAACTTTAGACTGTGGATTTCTTTTCTTGTTTCTAGATCTTCGTCTTGACCTTCTTTAGAACCAGTATTTAATTCAGCATCAATATTGGCAAATACTGTCGATAGTATATCATCATAATCCATTGGCTCACTGTCTTCTTCAAGTGGATTGTTATGTTTATTTCCTTCATTGATGAACTTCCACTAGAAATCAATTGTTGCACTTTACGTTTTTTTATGATATTGTGTCATCATTCTCTGAATCCTGCATAGAAATAAACTTAACCGTCATATTTTCATCCATTACCATTTCGTCATCGGACATGTCAGGTAGTTGTACTGATTTAACAGGCCGTAAACATGATTGTATATCAGAATCAGAAGAAAAGGATGTGTTCCTCCACTTGCTGGAATATTGATTTCCCTTTCATCAATTTCTTTTTCTTCACGTTTTCTTTTAGATGACTTAGAAGTGTCTCCTTGATTTTTCATTGTAGTTTCTTCAAATTCATCATCATGGCATGAATATTTTCTTTCAAAATTCCCATGACATTTTCAATTTGATCACTTTCTAATAATATTTCAGGTTTGCTTGTTTCAGCTACAAGGGTGTCGTCTGGTAAATCATAACTTGGTGATAATGATTTCTCTTTACTTTTCTGATTAAATCTTTTATGTATGTCATTTGTTACTTCAAGAATATCTTCTGTGTCTTCTGCATTCTCGCTTAGTGATGAATTACATTTCTTTGTGTATGTATTGGACATTAAGTCATTGCCTATATATCTATTTTATTATGTTCTTGAGATTCATTTCTAATATCTTTATATACATTAATTTCCTTAACTAAACCTGTCTTGTGTAAATTATTTTCTGTGGCATTTTATTACAAGATGATGCATATTAAAATTAAGTTGAATTTCTTCTGTTTGTGTTTGAACATTTGCTGTTGTTTTAAAATTGTTTCTTTATTGTTCTTGATAAGTGTACATTGCATACCTACATCTTTATGTACTATCTTTGGTGCATCCAACGAACCCTTAAGAAAAAATAAAACTGGTTCTGGATTTGAAATTAGACTTCTTCTAAAACTCCTTGGTAATAGATTAAGTGGTTTAACAAACCTGCAAACAATATTTTCCTTACTATTTAATAGAGCAGTTTTTTTCAATTCCCAATTTATTGGTCTTCTATTGCATTGATTGAAAATTAATGTCAAAGCATCTTCAGTATTCACAGTAATGTTATCATTAATATTGTAAATCTTCTGTATTTGCTTCTAAAGAAAATGTTTTCCGCTCTTACTAATGCTACCTTTTTTTGTATCTGATTAATTACTGTGTAGTTCTTGATACTTTAAATTTAAATGTAGATGTTTCAGCACTTGAAAAAAGATTGCCACTTAAAACCTCGTTATCTTTAGATTGGTCAACATTTGTACTTATTTTTGAAATAACACTGTTTTTAACAGATGTTTTTACCTGCAGATTGTCGAGAGAGTTGTCTTTTGTGCTACTCACATTTTCTTCAACAATATTGGTCCTTGAATTATCAATATTGATTTCATTGCTATATTTTCTGTTACTTAATTTCAAATTATCATCATTTTGTTTGATAATAGGACCTTTATCAACATTTAATTCATCAACTTCCATGTCAACTGATTTTTCATGATTACATTTGAATCAGATACTATTTTTTCATTTGTCTGTTTTATTTTATTCTGGTTAAACTACGTCTTGTCACACCTCTTTTATTAGGTACATCATTGTGTTTGTTCTCGAAACAATCTTTTAATTCAACAGCACATTCCATATCTATTTACTCAAATTTCCATCTTCATTTTTGGATTCCTTTGACAATCCACCGGTTTTTTTAGCATTACCTTTGCTTTTGGCCCTTGATACTGTTTAGCATCAGTAAACGTTGGTACAGCAGCCTTATCAGGGATTTCATCTTCCATAAAATTTGAAGGCGTTGATATTGATGGATCAGCTTCAAGAAAATCAGTTCCATGATAATTCAACCAGAGGTAACTTTGTCTGTGTTTAATTTTATTTCTTGGCAGTCTAAGAGGTGATACATCTCTTTTTGGAGGAGGAACATTAGGTATTTGACTTATAGAAATAAAATCATCTATGAAATCTTGAGAGTTTTGGTCATAATTTATATACTGTTTTATTAATATCAGACTGATCATCATCTACAACTATTTGGCAACTTTTAATTTTTCATTCATATATTTTCAATGTCTTGGTTGCTAACTACCAAATTCGATTCGGTACCAGGTTCATTTTCTGTTTCTAATAATAAAAGAAGAAACAATAAAATAAAAAAAAATAGAATAAATGATTATTTGATAAAAATTATGTTACCTCTGGCATGTCACTTTTTCATTGGAATTACTTTTGTAAGCGAGTAGAATTGAAATTAAACCTGAAATAGCTTCATTTTTACTGAACATCCTTTTACTCAAATTCTTTTGCATTGGGGCATCTAACAATTCGCCTTTTCAGTAGTGTACTTACACAACTCTCACAAAATATATGTTCACAGCGACTGATCAGCAGACTTGTTGATATTTGTTACTAAAATGTTAAATATATGCTGATTATTATTATTCATTATTTTAATTGTATTTTTATTGATGTGAAAGTTTACCAAACTAGACATTCTGCTGATTTTTGTAAGTCTTCAAATATTTTTAATTCATCTTCATCCATTTTTATTTGTTATAAAAAAAAATTAATATATATTAAGAAAAAAATTTAATATATATTAAAAAGCAATATCAATTAAAAATTACATGGTTTCGCTAAGATTTTACTGGCAGTTTATTCTTAGACAATGTGTAAAATTCATTTTTTTGTTATCAAACGTATTTGTAAGTATTTTGGTTGTCAAACAAATCCTTTCATAACCTTCAAATTTGGCGGGAACTTTTCTTAACCAACAAAACAATACGAAAACTTTTGAATTTAAAAAATCTTTTTCAAATTATTATCACAAAATAGAACTCAAACGTATTAACAAACAAGTGGTACATGGCATCGTGCCTTAAGGCTTTGCTGGAACTTCTCGTACCAAAAGTTTTTTTTTTTAAAAAAGTTAAAATTTTTTTTTAATCTTTTAAATTTTGAAAAAATGACTATTTTCGATTTTTTACACTTATTCATGTAAATAGATTTTTTTTTAAATAAAACTAACATTTATATAATATATATGTATTATTAAAATTTTAATAATTTAGTTAATCAATCCCATTTTTTTGATATATCTATATATTCCCCATCTGGGCTTTCATAATTTTAATTGGGGGTGTTATTGTGGGTCCTGTGGCAGTAAACGGTAATAACTCTTGATCGATCTGAACAGCTTCTAAGTACAATTCTTCACTTTCCTTGCGTAATTCATCCAGGGCTTTTCGTTGTGATGCTAATATTCTATCGAGAACATTAGGTATTTGACTTATAGAAATAAAATCATCTATGAAATCTTGAGAGTTTTGGTCATAATTTATATTACTACTGTTTTATCATCATCTACAACTATTTGGCAACTTTTAAATTTTTTCATTCATATATTTTTCAATGTCTTGGTTGCTAACTACCAAATTCGATTCGGTACCAGGTTCATTTTCTGTTTCTAGTAATAAAAGAAGAAACAATCAAATTTAAAAAAAACAGAATAAATGATTATTTGATAAAAATTATATTACCTCTAGCATGTTCACTATTTTCATTGGAATTACTTTTGTAAGCGAGTAGAATTGAAATTAAACCTGAAATAGCTTCATTTTTACTGAACATCCTTTTACTCAAATTCTTTTTGCATTTGGGGCATCTAACAATTCGCCTTTTCAGTAGTGTACTTACACAACTCTCACAAAATATATGTTCACAGCGACTGATCAGCAGACTTGTTGATATTTTGTTACTAAAATGTTAAATATATGCTGATTATTATTATTTATTATTTTAATTGTATTTTTATTGATGTGAAAGTTTACCAAACTAGACATTCTGCTGATTTTTGTAAGTCTTCAAATATTTTTAATTCATCTTCATCCATTTTTATTTGTTATTAAAAAAAAATTAATATATATTATGAAAAAAATTAATATATATTAAAAAGCAATATCAATTAAAAATTACATGGTTTCGCTAAGATTTTACTGGCAGTTTATTCCTAAGACAATGTGTAAAATTCATTTTTTGTTATCAAACGTATTTGTAAGTATTTTGGTTGTCAAACAAATCCTTTCATAACCTTCAAATTTGGCGGGAACTTTTCTTAACCAACAAAACAATACGAAAACTTTTGAATTTAAAAAATCTTTTTCAAAATTATTGATCACAAAATAGAACTTAAACGTATTAACAAACAAGTGGTACATGGCATCGTGCCTTAAGGCTTTGCTGGAACTTCCCGTACCAAAAGGTTTTTTTTTTTAAAAAAAAGTTAATTTTTTTTTTTAATCTTTTAAATTTTTGAAAAAAAATCGACTATTTTGGATTTTTTTTACACTTATTCATGTAAATAGATTTTTTTTTTAAATGAAACTAACATTTATATAATATATATGTATTATTAAAATTTTAATAATTTAGTAAATCAATCCCATTTTTTAGATATATCTATATATTCCCCATCTGGGCTTTCATAATTTTTAATTGGGGGTGTTATTGTGGGTCCTGTGGTAGTAAACGGTAATAACTCTTGATCGATCTGAACAGCTTCTAAGTACAATTCTTCACTTTCCTTGCGTAATTCATCCAGGGCTTTTCGTTGTGATGCTAATATTCTATCGATCATTTGGTAATCTGCTAAGTATGTACGAGTTCGAGCTTGGGTCCACTCTTTTTGTAACATAGCTCTTCTTTCTAATTCTTCTTCTGTGTGTTTTACTATAGGTCTCGTTCTTTGTCTAAAAAAAAAAGAATTGATCTCATGCATTTAGTTTGTGGTAATAAAGCAAGTACAAATATTAATTATGTGTGATATTGTAAAATTAAAACTATTTACTTATTTTGATCAATTAACACTAGTGGTACATCCAACTCATCAATTGGTTTCAATTGACGTGCATTTTTTTCAAGTCGCCGTATTTGTTTCTCTAATTTTTTTCTTCTTCTTTCTTCACGTTGTCTTACTATTTGTGGATCCATACGCTTCTTTTTCTTCAGTGGTTCGGCATATAGACATGGTGATGCTTGTATGCTAGCAGGTGAATATATAGAAATGAGTCTCGTTTGAGAAATAGCTAGACTGTAAAATACAATAGAAATTGAAGAAGGTAATTATTTAATGCCAAACATTTTAAAATTACACAGTTGTTTAATGTATCTTAAATTTATGTTTCAAAATCACGGTTGCATATTTGTCTTTCTAAATATTTTGAGTTTGAGTTGTCTCTACACAAATATTATAATTTGCAATCCTAGAAAAGCTATAAGGCGATAAAATCCAATATTAAAATAATCGTGAATATATAAAATAGCTATATGAATATATAATGAACAGTTTTAAAAAAATGAGTATGATAGTGATAAATAAAAATTTTGTTATAAATATGCTTACTTTCGAAAGGAACTTAAAACAGAGGCAAACATTATTCTTAATTTAATTATTTTCGGTTTATTTATTCATAAATATTATATTTTTAACTATGATAATTATTTTTAGATGTAATATATGTAATATAACCAAAAAATTAAGAAACGTCAAAATATATTATTGCCTGATGCAAAAATTTTAGAATCATTTAGTCGGGGCTCAAGTCACAAAAATGTTTCATTCATTAGTATTGGCAGGTTTATGAACTAATAAGTTTGATTTTTTTTTAATTACAATATTTATTACAACTGCTAAATGAAATAATTATGAACAATGACAGCAATATAAATAAAATAGAGTACAAAATAAAAGATAGTATTTTCATTAAAATGATATGTGTTATGATGATTTAATATAAAATAAAAGCAAATAATAACAATAATACAACTAATAAATAAAATAAATCAAATTTGTGGATAATAAAAATAATATAGAGAAATAATAAAGTTTAATAAAAATAATAAGTGATAGATAATATTTTAAATAATAAAATATTTATATTTTAAATGCAAAATATTAAATGTAAACTAGTTGTAAATTATATTTTGCCTGAATGCTAGTTTCATAGTTCATGAATTCCCGATATGGGTAAATAATACACTTCAATCAATTTGATTTTGCTATTTAAATTTTTTACTCACAAAATAAAAAAGCGCGTCCCTACATTATATTATATTACAATTAATTACAACCCCTGCACTTATTGAACTGCGAGGACAAAAAGTCAAAATATCAAGTCATTATTACTTTTTAGTTTAATAAATTAGTAGTATTAACTTCCCGTATGGTAATAGACAGAAATCGAAAATGAAAATTTTTGCATATCTTCACGTCTTGAAGGTTTCTGAACATTTTGGCATACCTCAGAAAAAATGGATGTGTGTATGTGTGGAGACAATTTTTCGTCGATTTTGGACGTACGGATTATCTGATGATTTGAATGGTTCAAAAAACATTCGATTCCTAGTGATGAGCAGACGTGCTGATTAGTTTTTGACAAAGACAGGTTCAGCGGCTTTGGAGATATGATGAAAAAATGCTGAAATGTCCGTTTTCAAGATAGCGGATCAACCGATTTAAATGATTCAATAAACGTTTGATAGGTAATGATGGGGAGTGATTTGATTTTGGCAGAGGCAGGTTCAACCGATTCGGAGATATAGACCTAAATGTGCAAAAAATTGCAGTTTATGAGAGTAATATGCATCCGATTTGAATGATTTAAAAAACTGTTTGCTTGTGTTGACGAAACGATTGCTTTTGGGGAAAGAATTTTTTTATATCTTTTTTTTTAATTTTCAAAAAAAAAAAATTGTTAATGTCTAAAAATAATTCGAATTTTAAATTTAATTGTGATAAATATTATGCAATGTTCTTCAATTTAAAACCGATTGATTAAGTTTTATTTATTTACTTTTTATAAAATAAGAATAATGAAAGTTGCATTATTTATAATAATCTATTTGAAAATATTTAATATTCCTTGAATATTTCATTAAGCTACGGGTAATTCCAGCAATTCGCTTAGGGCACGATGCCACACACCACTAGGTTAATAAATTAGTATTATTTATGTTTAAATTCATTATTCAGCTTTTCTGTAGGCAGTTTCTTACAAAATAATAATCGCATGAAACTTTTGTGCACCGAAGAAATAATATTGGTAAACTTCGACCTCGACTTACTAGCGCTCCCACTATTGTTTTTGTCTACTAAAATGTCATATACACTTTTTATATTTAGTACTTGTTACTTGTTATTTTGTTATATGGGTCACTCTCAAATAAATTAAGCCTAAAATATTTATTATATTAATATATCATTTTATTTATCATGGCTCTTAGTTAATGATTTATAAATTTAACATTTTTCATAAATTCAAAATGAAACATTACTGACTGCAGATTTCTCAGGAATTACTTTTCATCTAAAATAATTTTTAAGCTTCTCAATCATGAATAGTAATTTTGACTATGATTGGGATAATGTAAACAGGAGGACAGTACTTGAAGGAGTATCTGCCTTGGAAAGGACTTCTGATAGTCTCGCTAGGTCTCATCAAATAGCTATAGAAACTGAAGAAGTTGGAACGACAGTAAGAAATTATAATTAAGAACTCTCTCATGAGATCTCGATACATATGAAATTGAAATTATATCATCAATACGAAAAGAAATTAGCTTTTTATTTGCAAACTGATACAAAATTTTACTAATTTCACATATAAAATATGTCAACGGGCTTTGTCATAACATTATACATATCAATCTTTTATGGTAATTTAATTTTTCAGATAATAACTGAGCTTGGAGAGCAAAGAGAATCACTTCTGCGCAGTAAAAATAGACTTGTTCGTACAGATGAAGAACTTTCAAAAACACAAAGGGCATTAAATTCAATTAAGAAGAATGTTTTAACGAATAAACTTATATTGGTTTTGCTTATTGTCTTGGAAACTGCTATACTTTCTGGTCTTGTTTATTTAAAGTTTCTTAGATAACCAATTAGTTTTAATATCTAATTTGTAAGCATAATATCAATCACAAATTTGCAATTTTATATAATGTGTTTGCGTTATTTTTATACTAATATACCAATAATATAATAATATAAAACTTTGAATATCATCAAAGTAATAGATAATATATTTTTAAAAGATTCATTTAGCAATTATTTTATTGTTTAATATTTTGCCAAAGCTAGAAATATATTTACAATCAATTTTATATATTTTAAAAACAATGTTTTGTAAATTGCATAATTATAGATGTCAAATTTATATAGAATATAATTGTTTTGTATTTAAAAAATGATAATAAATGAATAACTGTGATCATTTTGTTTTATTCAAGCAAGTTAAGCAAAACATCAATGTTAATTAAAATCAGGTCAGTATAATATATAATATTTTACGGCATTATATTATACACTAATATTTCTTACTATCCAATTTAGATAATCATGAATTTTAATTTGGAAGATGAAATAATTCATAATGCTGAGACCCGGATGCCAAAGGTGGAACATGACATGGTCAGCGCTAAGATGTTCTTACAAAAACATAGTTCAGAAACCGGAGACAATGTGTGAGTAAAGATTATACATATAAATGAATCTATAAATTTTAATTTAAAAATGTTACTTATATAGATACGATCATTTATCCGAAGTGCTGAATAAAATAATATCTGAACAACCAGAAAATATAGTAGACTTTTTTGAAGAATATTCGCGCAATGTGCGAGAGCAGCGTTACAATCCTGGTGATATGCTTCAAGATGCTTTCATACCACCTCAACAATATGAAGAAGCTAGAAAACTATTACCTTTCCTTCAGGTCAGTATATACAAAGCATTCAAAGATAAATGTAATTCTCATTTACAAGAATTTTAAATATATGTATTTTTAAATAGCCAGCACCTTTGCCTGGAGAAAATGATGAGCCAGCATTGGATCCGGATAATATGCCTGCAGAAGTTCCGGATCTGATGACTATTGGTTATCACTGGGAGCGTGCAGGCATTGGGTTGCCAAGAACTGAATTATTCTGCATAGAACTATCTATTCGTAAACTAGCAAAAAATCCCGCAATTGCCACAATTAAGTAAGAGTAATTCTAATAAATAGATGATAAAAAAAATTGATAAAAAATCATTTATTTGCTTCTAAAATCATAGATACCTGATATTTTATTTCATAACATTTTTTGCAGTTTTTGGGGTAAGATATTTGGAATACATAAAAATTACTATGTAGCCGAATGTGAATGGCATGAAGAGGAATATGCTAAAAGAATTGAAGTAAGTTAGATGATTTTTTTTTATTGTCATTGTAAGTATAAGAACATCCATTAGTCTCAACATTGTTGTGCTTATGTAATACAGATTCAGGATTGTCTTTCTTCAACCTTACAATAACCTGTCGTTTTCACAACTTTCTACCAGTAGAAAATATTATAATATGAATATATTTTCGTAGGAAATAGAAGCTGAGAAAGCAGCTAGACAAGAGGAAGAGCTTAAAGCTTTAGAAGCCGCTCAAGCTGAAGCTTTGGGTCAAGCGGAACCGACAGAACCAGCTAATCCCGATTTATATCCGCCAAGAGAACCGGAACCAATTCTTGGTGAAGGCGCACCCGTTAAAAAACCACGACCTCCGCTTCCACCTCTTCCGGTTAGCCAATATAAACCACCAGTAGAGATACCAGTGGAACAACCAGGACAAGGAGTCAACGCGAAGGTAATAATAAATGAATATATAAAAAAAATAGTATTAAACAAAATTCTTCTGGGCAAAATGTGAAAATGTTTCGCCAACTAACAACAACCATTTTTAAAATAATCAAACAATGTGTTAAAATAAATTTTTGCTAAAATATAACCAGGTGCTGAATTCCAAATTCAAAATTCTAGTTGAGTACCAAATTCTAGTTTAATAATAATTTATTGTCCGAGATATTTTTGATTCATATCTTTTAAGTGTTAAGTTTTATTATTCCGTTATAAACTTTGTACCTGTTTATATTGTTATCAAATACTTTTGCGGTTCACAATTACATCATATATTGTTAGGTATATTATATTACTACTGATTTGACCCAAGAATGGATTAGATTACCTGAAGTGACGCCGGAGCAGATCAATGTGGCTCGTAAAATTACCCGTTATATGACGGGAGATCTGGATACTGAGGTATAATAGACTTTTTTTTAAAATTATTTGAATATACCTTACACCTAGAAATTTCATGTTATATGAAAATAAGTAACTGACCTAATATTAATTATATGAGTTATTTATTATAAGCAAAATGATACGAGCTGCTGTAAGTCCTAATAATCAGTATGTTTTAAACTACTGGAGTTTATTCAAAATAAATTAATTATTATTATTAATTTATTTATATTATTATTAATATACATATTTGAGAATTTGTCATCAATGAGACCATGAATTTTGTCATCAATCAAAGTTTAAATAAAATCGTTATTTGCTCAGCGGTCTAGCTGATCTTTACTCAGAAATTTTGTCGAAAACGTTGATAAAATGCAAAAAATATTTTGCATTCATCAGCTAATTATAAAGAAACGGCTAAGCCGATCGTCGCGCAAAACTGACAAACTCATTTCAACGCATGTCTTTATTGAATTTAATCAAATACTTCTTAAGCTCGGGCGATTTAGAGAAAAAGACTTGAGAAAAAATATAATTTACCTTAGGGAATTATAGACATTTATTTTTTACTCGACCTAAATTTTGTAAGTCTTGCAACAGAATTCAATAGGCCAATAGGTTTATATTTTAAACTGTGCTGTTGTACAAAACTATACCTTATATTGTTTCATACTGTATGCACGTTTTATACTTTAAGTATAATTTGTAAGCTTGCACCAAATATTAATGTAGTAATAGAAATGATTTTGTTGTTATATACATAATAATTTAAACTGTATCGACTTTTGGGAATATTCACAAGATACTTATTAGATTACATTTATTAAATATAAATCATTTAATGGTTACACACATGTGTTCAATAAAGTCATTCATTATATTCAATCTAAGCATTTCCAGTCAAAGAATTATTATTGGTTCTTTACATATACAAACAATATTTTTGATCATTTTTTATTTATTTTGTTATGATTAGTATTTCTAATATATTAGAAACAATATTGAATTTATAAAAGAAAATATTAAAAGTTTATGAAAGAAATAATTGGAAATACATTGAAATATTTGTAAAGAATCGCTTTTTTCATGATTTTACAATTTATTTTCCTATGACATGTGGTATTCAAGTATTCGGTTTTTGGCCGAATAGTATAATTGGTGCCAAATATTCCAAATAACAAAAAGTAACCGAATAGTGGTTGCAAGTCTAGGCATAAAATTTGAATAAACATGTAGCGCGTTAGTAATATAACAATTACTGATAGTAATTACATTAATACAAACGAGCTTAGACGCCAAAAACCTGCCGAGTAGTTGTTGAATATTCGGCATTCGGTCTTTGGAGCATGCCGAATATTTGGTATTCGGCATTTTGCCGAATATACTATTCGTTGCAAGCCTAATAATTTGTACTTTTTCATATAAAGCTTCACACATATCCTCCGTTTCCGGGTCGCGAAATTGACTATTTGCGCGCGACCATCGCTCGTATATCATCTGGAACACAAGTATCGCCGATCGGATATTACACTTTTGGTGGTGCTGGTGGAGGCGGTGGTGAAGAAGAAGAAGAAGAAGTAGGAGAAGAGGAGGAAGGTACGATATACTGAAATTCACAGTATCTTAATTACGGCAAAATTCTCATTTACTATCTAATTTTAACATTTACAGGTGACCAAACAAGTATCAGTGTCAATCCTCGGTACGAGCCTCCGCCTATGAGGGATCTTTGTGATACGACTATGACATTTTGGAACCATCATGCGCCGAATATTCTGAAACAAGGCCGTACGGTTTGGTGGAATCCAAATATGCCGGAAGCGGTAAGTGTATCTACTTTTTGTGAAGAAATTTGACAATAATTAAGGTGATTATAGGAAGAAATGGCTGGAGAGGACGAAGAAGCTGATGCCAACATCGATCGTGTCGAGAAGGAAGTCGGTCCACCATTGCTTACGCCGTTATCTGAAGATGCTTCACTGGAATCAATGCCTGCGTGGACCGTTCGAAGCAGTTCTCTTTGCATACCAGATACAGCCGTTGCAATAGTTCGCTCGTCTTTGTGGCCTGGTGCATACGCCTTGTCTGCTGGAAAGTAATAATGATAATTTATTATTATTTTCATTAAATTATTTATATTTATAGATAAGTCATTTTTCTAATTTATTTTGTAGAATATGTGCAACTATTTATATTGGTTGGGGTCAAAAGTACAATGCGCATAATCATTCTCCAGAAGGTATGCCCGATATTCAACAGGAATATCCAATTGGACCAGAAATTATGGAAATGACGGATCCAACATTTGCTGAAGAAGAGGTGAATATTTTAATTATCTATAAAATTGAACCAAAATTTATATTAATTATTCAAAGCTTTCTTATCATATCAAGATGACTGAAGCTAAACTTTACCATTAAACTTTTTTAATGAAAAATCGTAGGCATGGAGGATTGCTCACCTGCCTAAACCGGTAGAGCTAAAGGAAATAGCTGGCGAGGCTGGAGAAGGAGGAGCGGAAGAAGCCGAGGAAGAGGAAGATGATGAAGAAGAGGAGGAGGAAGAGGAAGAGGAGGAGGAAGAAGAAGAAGAATAATTATGTCGACATATTCTAATATATATAATAATATATTTTGAATTTCAAGTTTTCAATTGATGCTTTAATGTTTGAAATTAAATATCAGTTGATTTTACTTTAATTGTAGAAACTTTACTACATATGCATACAATCTTCTTAATCAGAAATGAAATTTAGCAACGGCCTATTATTTCAAACTGCTAGATTTTTTTATTTTATAATTACATTTAACTATTTTTCGTAGGCCAATAATATTTTAGGATGTTCGTTACAACCATAAACATTTATATCGTACAAAATTACATCAAAATTTACAAAAAAAAATTGTGGAGACACTTTTTCCAATTTTGGTACCAAAATTCGCAAATCGGATTTTCTGAAAAAGTTAATGTCAGCAAATTGATATCTATAGTAAGTGCATATAGTTTTAATCATATTACTTTTTTTTTACGAAAGAGAATATAATATAACAGTTTTTTTTTATCTAATGCATTAAAATAGTTGATATTAATATCTGGTAACACTATTGCAATTTGACAACTTGAAATGCCACTTTTTGACTTCGGAAGAGCTGTCATGTCACTTAATGTTAAATAATATTGGTCGTTCAAATTTATTTTAAGTCTTTTTCTTGGATTTTAACAATCACAAATCATCTAGGTAGCTTTACAAAATGGTTGTCACTACTGATGTTTATCTTCCAACAGAAGAGGAATTAACAGTACCTGAAGTGAATCTATCTAGCCCTTTTCTTCATGCTGGAGCATTTCACTTTGGAAAACATTGCGAATTCCAAAACAATGTATAAATAATGAAATTTCAATTTAAGTATTAATCACAGTTTCATCTTTCAAAGCTTATTTAATATAATACGTTTTTATTTATATTTTCTTTCAAATCATTATGTAATACTATACACATTTCTCTCAAGAATGGAAAAGTGTATATTTGAATAACACAATTGTATGTATGATTGTAGGAATTTATGTTATGTCGAAATGAATTGGAAGACCCAAGAGCATGCATTCAAGAAGGCAAAGCGGTGACTAATTGTGCTTTAGACTTTTTTCGAAAAATGAAAAAATCTTGTGCTGCAGAATTTCAGCAATATGCTAACTGCTTAGATAAAAGCAGCGGTGACCTTTCATATAAATTGTAAGTTGAAACCATCAATGTTTTTTTTACTAGTTGAGCATATAATAATCAAAAACATTAAAATTCATGCCTAGTGTTCAATTTGTGTTTTTCAAATAACCTTTTTAATTTATGAAATATCTAAATATGGTATAAAGTATAAGTATGATTTTTTTCAGATATTTGAGTATAAATTTGTCTATAAAAAAAATTATATTTAAACATCTGAATCTGAAGTATATAATAAATGCTATATTTTATAGCATTGTTATAGTATTAATTTTAATTTATTTACAGTTGCCGTAAAACACAAAGTGCATTAGATAAATGTGTTTTCGATAACTATGGTATTGAAAGACCTCAATATGATTATTTTGCCAAACCTAAAATTCACGATTCAAAACGCCCAAAACCAGAGCCAGAACCTATGCAGGTCTTTCCAGATGCTACTCCAGAATTACCTAAGGATGCTGAGAAACCACCAGCAAAATATGGTTCACGTTTCTTCTTCTTGGAGTAAATGTATAGAGATTGTATTGATTTTTAGAATAAATGAATGTTAGAATTTATTTTGAGGTTTCGTATAAATATCTGCTATTGAGTAATATGTATACAAAACTTCTGGTCAGCAAATATTAAACATTTAAATATTAACAAAATATATTTATTAAGCTCATACCTCTACAACTTTATATTTTTAATAAATACAATATTGCTTTAAAATTATTAGATATTTATATAATATCTTGATTTAGAATACTGTCAATTTTATTTATAAAAATACTCTGTGATATTGTGCAAAGTAACTAACTTTATTATACATTTAGCCAACACCTTTGTGTAAAGTTACCAAAAACTATTACTATTAATAGTAATCAGGAACTGGGGCGCAAGCTATTTTAATGAAATCCTGATAGCGAACTTGAGAATTTTTTGTTACATTTGCTTCTCTAAATATATTATCTACTTCCTTTTCGCTTAAACCCTCACCCCAGTATCTTAAAAGATGCCTTAATTGAGTTGCTGGAATAAGACCACTGCCAGTCGGGTCACCGGACTTAAAAGCAGCAATAACTTCAGCCGGCAAGTTCTCGCTTTGTGAATGCTTATGCATTACTTCTAAAAAATCAGCAAAGCTTAATTTTCCTCCACGGGCTGTTAAATATGCTTTAATCTCTTGTATAGTTGGAGCAAGACCCAGAGACCTCATTACGACTGTGAGTTCATCTACAGAATTTATTTGACCAGAGCGTGCAAAAAGGTAGAAACACTCACGAAACTCATCGATGTCTTGTTCACGAAAATAACGGGCCATTATTGCTTAAATTTAATTTATTTGAATATAATTTATAAGTTTATTCTGACATTCTTCTAATGACGTTTGCGTTTTATTTATTGTATTGGCTATATGCGTTCAGAGTATTGACATATGATACTCTTCTTTTATCTATGAATATGATAGTACATTTATTAAATCTTGGCTTATATTGTACATGATTATTTATTTGAAAAAAAAGCAACATAACTAATTTATTAATTTATTTTGGAAAAAAGATTTGGAAACATTTTATGCATTATTGTGTATTTTACTCCCGAGGAACATTTGAAAATGCCGCTTTATTTACTTCTGCTACGAAGTTGCCAGCAGTGCCGGGAAATAGCATAAGGCAACACTCCGTGTATCTTGCGCCCGCGTCACGGGCTTGGCTTTACTCGGCCATTTGCAATCATCAATCAGTTCGGCGGTGTTTTTCGTGACAGTGATTAAAGCGTCATTCAGTTTTTACAAGTTCTTTAGTGTCCTAATTTATTAATAAGTATCAGAATGGTGCCGGTAAGTATTATTTTTGCTTTTGTATTAATGTTCCACTCGTGTGATACGTAATTAAGTGTCGTAATCATGTCTCCCTTACAGAAAACAAAAGTATTTGTTGGAAGCTTGCCGCCAGGCTCCAAGCCTGAAGAATTACGTCGTTTGTTCGAAGCTTACGGTGTTGTAACAGAATGTGATATTATGAATCGTTGTGGCTTTGTACATATGCAGACCGAAGAGATGGCTTTTAGCGCGATTCAAGCGTTGAATAATACTACATTTAATGGGGCCACGATAAGTGTCGAAAGGGGCCGCATCAAGGAACGCGGATCAGGTGGTGGTCGTGGAGGCGGTGGCCGCGGCGGTCGAGGATTTGGAGGACGAGGAGGTGGTATGAATCGTAGTGGTGGAGGACCTGGGGGTAACCGTTAGTCTCATCTCATTAACTATTGCCGTTGTTTTTTGCAATTAATACTGCATGATACTCATACTCATTTTATTTGCTTGTCATCACGACTTAATTCTTTACATACATTTTTTTAGCATCATGTTTATCATAATTCTTAGTGAACGTTCATTCATTGCTTTGTAAAAACTGTCATCAAACCCTCTTTCATTTTCATCTTATACTTTAACATCATTGTATAGTAGTTTTGTTTAGAATGTCATTTTTTCCACAAAAATACTATATGTAAATTTCATTTATTGCTTTGTACTTAATTATGAATACTTTCAGGTATGCGTAATGGTGGTGGCCCCATGGGAGGTGGCATGCGTCGTGGAGGCGGTGGCCCAGGACCCATGCGTGGTGGTGGCCGTGACATGAATCGTGGAGCACCCTATTCTCGTGATGGTGGTCGTGGAGGAGATTTTGGTGGACGAGGTGCTGGACCCATGCGCAATGGTAAGAAAATTGAGATTTAATTTTAAATAACAAAATTTCATTTATAGCAACTTTTACATAAGTTCTATTAATGCAAGAAACTAGGTAATAGTATTACCATAACCAAAGATATAATAAAAAAAATCATGGCACTATTCATATGAATAATGGCAAATTACTTTTTAAATGCTTCAATAAATTTGTTTATATTTATCTTTTACCAAGTTATTAATGAATATGTAATTTTTTTCTAGGTATGGGCGGCGGCGGCATGGGTGGTGGTTATGGTGACCGCGGCGGTTCTATGATGGACGGCGGCATGGGAATGCGTGGTAATGGCGTTGGAGCAGGTGGAATGATGGACCGCAGAGGTGGCGGCATGGGAGGCGGAATGGGCGGCGGTGGCGGTTACCCGGATGGCGGATTTTCTGGTGAGGACAGACGCGGGTTCGCGCTGCCGCAGCTTGGCGGCGGCGGTGCGGGCGGCGCTTACAGAGACTTAGACTTAGGTATGATTTGCATACCTAACAGTTTGTTTTGATCTTTTGACCCAATACTATATTTAATCAGGTGGCGCGCGATTTAATAATGTAATGTTTTCCTTTGCAACATTTCAGATATATGTAGGTATATGTATATCCACATATCTTTTACTCACTGTACAATAGTTCTTGTAAAAACATTAACTAAACTGTATTCCAGTTAAAAGATCAAACATCTCTGTGCCATAACGTTAATTATATTGTATTCAATTTAATCTTTGATAGCTTTTTATGGTCTTTCAAAAAGCTTACTTATGTATATACATATATGCATATATGTACAAAAATGCTAAACAAAATATTTTTGCATGGTAGGTCAAGGTGGTTATGATAACATGTACATGGATGACCGAAGAGGTGGAGCACCACCGATGATGGATGATAGACGAGGCCCTGCAGGTCCAATGCGCCCACCAATGCCCATGCCCCCAATGTTTGACAGGAGGCCGGCTGCTGGTCCTGGAGGCATGGGTGGTGGACCCGGTGATATGTTCAGTAGAAGATCTCCTCCACAAATGTAAGTTCAGCATTTATATATTTATGGATTGCATACAAGATTAAAATGTTTCAATTAAATTAGTCATATTAAATACACATTAAATCCTATTTTTTTTAATTAGGAGAGGCTATGGAGGTGGAAATGATCGGGATAACTATTCACAAGCATTCCCCCCACTAGGAGGACCACGGTAAGTTTTTTTCATCAAATAATTTTTCTTGCCACTGTTCAGCACAGTAGTACGTGTTTATGATAAATTTTATCATAAATTTTATTCTAATTTACTTTTTACTTTCGTTTTTATATGAGAACAGTTACTTATTACATTGCATGCTCATAATAAAAAAAATCTCATTTGCGGTCATAGTATGGAAATTAACTATAATTCAAAATTTAAAAGGGTTATTTAGGTTACATCAGCTTCTTAAGCTGCGATCAGAGAATAATTTCATATCTTGCTGTAGTCATTATGAAAAGTTCTTTAAATAACGTTGTTTGTAGTTATAACCCTTTTAATAACAAAGTATTATAACACAATATATTACATTGTATCATAACTGATAAAAATATTTCGGCTTTTTGTTCCTTATAGCAATCTCGGAGGGCCACAAGGTCGTAGGGACATGATGCCCCGTCGATTCTAAATGCGGATTAATATAATGTTGGACATGAATATTGTCCCCACTTAGGTTACGAGTTACAAATATAGTATAAATCAAATAAGAACAAGTTATTTTGAATGACGTTTTAGAACAAATCACTGTGGAGAATGTTCAAGGCAAATGTCATTCTCATACACACACATCTAACATGAACGTCATGTACTGTACGTTAATGAAATAAGAAGATACTTCGAAAATATTTATTTCGTTCATGTTTAGATTTATAGATTGAATTGTCAAATTTACTAGGTAGGATGCTTTTGCAATACTACAAAGTAAATTGTGTATTCCTTGATCTTGACGATTTCGTTTGACATGTCAATTTTGAGAAATTGGATTCAAAGTTTTAAACCACAAATATTTATTAAGCAAAGTGTGTGTAAATTTTTTTTACGTATTTTGATTTAGAGTACAATTAATTTGATGGCCAAGAGAATGGATTTTGGTGTATTTAGTAGTAATTAGCTTTAATTTTAAGTGCAAACTACTTTGTATTATATAAATAATTATTTTTAATACAATATTTTTAAAATAGAGCGATACCATTATTTTTTGGAATTGTCATTAAAACCCGTTAAGTGTCAATTTTAAACATTGTGCAAAATTCTCATTCCGTTATAAAAACTAGGTTTAGTGCTTCCAAGTTCCAATTAAATTGAATTCAGTATGACCATCTCGATGTTTTCATTTTTATCAGTAACTCCCATAACTGTATGATTGTATTATGCGATTTGCATTGGAATTGAAAATAAAAAACTAACTGATGTATTTTACGTCTTTTAATAAGATTTCCTGTATGGTCAATTAATAGTACAATCTTAAAACGGTAAAATTTATATTTATTCATCAAAATGTTGTATTCGTTTATACTTTGCAGCTAAACAAAATGATTATTGCATTATCTACGTGCAAATTTGTTGTAAAATGCATTATGTATTTTAAAATTTTTAGTCCGTATAGTGGTTACATGTGACAAACAAATGTGTACAAAATCATTAGTGTACTGCTGCTTTTTGTTAAATTTTCGAGTAGTGTCCAGTATTAACATGGACTAAACACACACGCCACAGCATCAGGATATCAGTTGAAGATTGCGTATCTCCTTAAATGAGGAAAATGATCGCATAACACAAACTCGCAATAATAATAGTTGCGAAACGGACGGCAAATACGGCTTTCATCTCGAACGTTTGCGTTGTAATGCAATTTTGTAAGTAAATATGTTTAAACTAGTTAACTTGGTCAAGTTTTATACCATGCCACTATAACTGTCGGAGTGTGGTCATATGGTCATAAAATATCTATGCTACGTGAAAAAAAAAGATCAAAATATTATTGCGTTCAAGTAGAGTTCAATTAATAAAATCTGATATGCGTTAGTATATTCTTTCTGTACATAAAACCCAATTCGATATTAAGCGTAGTTTGTAGATTTATCATATTGTGTGTTAATAAATTTTCTAAATTGTTATAATACTAATGCTGGAGTCTTACATTTTCTGAAATTTAATATTTTGTTACACACGTTTTTCAAGCACACAGTATGTTATACTTACATGTTCTTATACATTCAAGGTGCTATTTTAACATGAAGTTTTGTTCTTGACAGTGTATCCTGTCCTGGTTGAAAGCATTTCTGGTGCCTTTGCCAGTGCAGAATGAAACTTTGACATCTGGTAACTATGAGGTCACCTATGCTTTTTTTTGCAAAAATATAAAACCAAACTGTTTTAAAGGTACTTTTGCATCATGATTGTAATTGTGGATGAATAAAAGAATGTTAATGACATACATAATTACTTTTATTTCAAGCTTACTTTTCAGCCTTAGAGAAAAATTCTGTTTTATCATTTTTAAAACTACGTCAAAATAGTATCACTTTTATCTCATGTTTGTGCAGGGACTAGTAGGGTAGTTAAATTTTGAATTCAACCAATCATTTATTCATTCCACTGAACATTCTATTTATTTAACACTTCAAATCATGTGGACAATTTAACTCAATTCAATTGAATATTTAAATTAGTTATTGCCTGGAATACACTATTAAACTAATAGTGTAGTATAGGCGTATGCTAATTAATGAAAGAGTATTGTGTTCGTACTATACTACTTACTAAGTATGGATTTTCCTAATTGTTGCTCTGAAGTGAACTTTGATGTCATTTTCCAATAGTTTTCATATTTAAAGTTTTTACTGTTCAATATACTCACAAAATGAAATTCAGTAACAAATTGTTTTAATTCACAATTTAGAATATTTAAGGACAACAAATGTAGCTAATTTAAAATAGTTAATAGGATTTATTTTAATGGAGAAGTGTAATATAACAAAGATTGCAGTATTTTGTCAAACATTATTTCAGGTCGCAGCATTGAGAATTTTTTTTAAAACAATTTGTAAATGGCATTTTGCATTAATTCTAAGCCAATATGGATTGAGATTTAGCAATTTTTAAAACTGCCTTGATAAAAGTTCACTTTTAATTCGGACGCTTAGATTTTAAGATCTTCAGTTCAGACCATAGTACAAAATTTCATAAAAATCGTAAAATTAATAAAGGAATGACCTGAGAGATCTTTATCGAATTAAATTTTGCACTTATCTAGTAATTCTAAAGAAACGACTCGGCCGATCGTCTCGCAATATTAATCCAATTTTATGGAGTTTCTTTAATTGGCTTTTGGATTTTTTAAACATGTGCAGCCGTTTTAGAGAAATAGTCGACGATAAAGTCTTATTTTGGCTCACATTACATACTTTGTCCAATTTTGTCGTCAAACTAATCAGAATTACTTATAACGTAAAATTAGCAAATTGAATTTTCTACCTAAAACTAACTCCTTCATAAAGGAAATAAAACATTTTGGTTCATGTTCATATTTTTGTTTCAATATGTATATACAAATTTAATAATATTATAGCTAATAGGTAAATATTTTTTGCAAGTTGATTATAATAGTATATATTGGTTAGTACATATTAACATATTTATTATTGTTAGTGTATATTATTACTATATTTGGTGAGTGCCGTATGGAGCATCGCAAAAATTGCTGATGCATTCACAAAATCATAAAAATAAGCACATAGTTAAATACTAAATAAATATTTGTATAAATAGTTCAATTCAATTACTTATACAATTATAATTACAAACAGTTTTAATCGTACGAATTACCTTTAGCTACTTTCATATAAAATTTATATCTTACTTTTTAACATTTTATTTCTTATTAACAATATTCAAATATTAACATTTTTTTATATTATATATTACATTTTATTTACATATTTATCCTTCTATGTCGCTTACTTATAACTAAACTAACTACAAAAATGAAAAGTTAAATACTGTGTGATTCAAATAATCAATGTAAGGCACTTTGTTTAATATGTTAACCAACATTTTCAAAAAATTAATAAGTTAGTTATTTTTAATATTATTAATTGTTCATAAGTATTAATGCAGCGATTTCCAATCTGTGGGGCGCGCCCCATTAAGAAAAAGGACAAATTTTTATAAAAAAATAAGTGAATAAATGCTGATTTTATAAAATATAAAATCAGTTGAGCATTTATAAAATTATGTTGAATTCTAACTAATTAATTATTATTTATGTATCTAATTTATTACGACTGACTACATATCTACATATTTGTCATACAGTACTTAACTTTTTCATAGGACTAGTGCGGTTGCGGTGGCTTTAATTCTTGTTTTTCCTATACTGCGCGGTTTTTGGCGCCAAATAATATCTATAAAATTATTATTAATTTTAGCATTTATTCTGATGCATCAGACAGAGTGAACTTCACAAATAATGACCAGAAAATTTGCGGGTTTTCCTATCATTATTAAAATTTATCTAGGTTCACGACAAAGCCGTTAAGCGTGAGTTCTTAAGCTAACTAACTAATTTACTTTTGGATATATATATATATATATATATATATATAAACTTTTTTTTTAACGTTCAAACATTTGATATACATGGTCTGTTCAAAAAGTACCCGGAATTACTAATAATTAAATTTCGCGGGTCTGGAGTGTCTGATTGTCAAAAATTTTTTTTATTGTGTTGGTATACATGCCCCTAAAGTATGATGAAATTTTCAGCTATATTCACTGTTTACTTTGTCTGTGGTAGTCGCTAAGGTTCGACGTGTTTTTCTGAGCTCGGCGATTTTTACAATGGAAGAATTGAAAAAGTCAAAGAATTTGTATTAAATTTTGCGTAAAAAATGAAATAAAGTGTTGCAAAGTGCAAAAATTCACCAGATATGGCTCCGTGTGACTTTTTCCTATTCCCAAAGTTGAAGAGACCCATGAAAGGACGGCGGTTTTCCTCGATTGAAGAAAATCGCCGAGAGTGCTCAAGGACATATCAAAAAGTGAATATCAAGGGTGCTTCGAAAATTGGAGAAAACGCTGGCATAAGTGTATTATATCTGGGGGGGACTACTTTGAAGGGGACCACATTAATGTAGACGAATAAATAAATATTTTTTTGAAAAAACGAAAATTACGAAAACTTTTTGAACAGACCTCGTATAAAGCAGCCAATTCGTAAAATTAAAGAAAAGACTTAATATTGACAATTCTTTAAGTCTACGTTTGTATTGGAAAATACGCATTTAGATTTTATAAAAAAAATTATGTTTTAACCTTAAATATTATGTGAAACATGTTTAGTTTTTCCTAGTACGGATTGCTGAATGATGAAACATATCAAGTGTCGAAATGTATAAATAAAGAATTGTCAATATCAATTTATTTTATTGGAAATTTCTTATATATTAAAATAAATATATCTAGCAATATACAACACGAACAAATAATTAATAGTAATACTTAAATTTAATAGTTCATAATAAATTAAAGTCTATATAATTTATGTATTCTTAAAGAATATATATTAATATAAGTTTAACTTTTGTATAATATATTATAAATTATCCAGAAGAGGTCTACCAAAACTTAATTTCCATACAAAAATTGAACAAAACTGTTCACTAAATATATTTGGAAAGAAAAAATAAAATTGGGATGAGTACTAAATTATAAATATTGTGGTAAAAACTATAGAAAACATTTACAATGCCATAAAATCAGTAACAAATCTTTTTATCATCATTTTATATGATAGAAAATTTAACATAATAATTAACCGATTGGTGTAATCATCAATTCAATAACAACTTTTTTATGAACTTATTACAGAAAATGCTAAAAAAAATTAAGTCTGCATACAAAGTTTATATCTGAATTTTGATTTAGATTTGAATTCGCAAATATATTTTGGCTTTTTTTTAATTTTAATTAATTGAATTATTTCAGTATCCTTCATCAGTGGTATCAACCCTGTTATCGATTGGAGTTGTCTTACACCAATTAGTCGAAATAACACCAAGGCTTACCAGAAGTAAAGCGAGAGCGCTGAGACAACTGATTGCTCCACTGGTAACATCCGCTGGAGCAGATCCTGCCACAGGCTGGGTAACCAGGAGCACCAGCAGACCGCAGCAGGCGAACAATGTTAGCACCGTGAGTAGAATGAAACCTGGATAAAAATGTTATTGTAAACTTTAGACTTTATTCTCATATTAGAGGGCAGTTACTGATATTAAAGACGGTTAAGACTTAAAATTATTGATTGCCCATAGATGTTGACTGTTCTGTTCTGTCATTATTAACTTCCCGTAGGGCAAGTTATAGTAATCGCAAAAAATCGAAAATGAAAATTTTTATGTATCTTTACGATTTAAAAGTTTCTGAAAATTTTGGCATACCTTAGAAAAAATGGATGCATGTGTGTGTGTGTGGGCGGATACAAATTTTCGTCGACGATTTCGGGAACAAGGTTCAACCGATTTCAATTATTCAAAAAACAATCGTTTCCTATTAATAAGGAGACGTGCTGATTAATTTTTGGCATAGGCAGGTCTAGCCGTTTTGAAGATACGGGGCAAAAAGTGCCAAAAACGGTATTTCAGTTTTCAAGAGAACGGAGCGTATGAATTTAATGATTCAAAAAAAATTTTACTTGTATTGGCATGATGATAAACTGCTTAAATTTTTGGGAAGGCAGGTCTAGCGGTCTCGGAGATCTAGTAAAAAAAGTAAAAAAAATGCAATTTTGAGGTCAAAAATGATCATTAGACATACGCACATCAAATCATCAGATATTTGATATTGATGATTGATGAATGATATTGCGTCTCATGCAGCTAAAGCAGTGCGATTGCTTTGGAAAAAAGTTTAAAATTTCCAAAAATTTATTTACTTCAAAATAAAAAAAACATTTTTTTTCCAAAAAGTAATTTTTTTTCAAAAATTTAAAATTTCTCGAATATCTAATTTTTTCAAAGTTTAAAACAAATCTTTTTTAAAAAAATTAAATTTTGGTACGGGAAGTTCCAACAATTTGCCTTAAGGCACGATGCCATACTCCTCTAGTTATTCTTAAGTAAATCTACAGCTCTTGGTATAATTTTTAAATATACGGAGGGTCTGTATAATTAGACCTAGTGTTTTTTTTTCTTCTAAGTCTTACCTGTTATATAGTTTCGGTTGGGCAGCCACGCTGAACGACTTGACCGGATACCGAGTACCCCAAGAGCAACGCAAGCGAAACCGTTTATGAGTCCTAACTCCAAGTAGTAACTTCGTCCATGCTATAGAAAAAAACTTGTTTTTATTGTGCACTGGGAATTCCGTATACATTAGTTATTTTACAATTAAAGCTATTATTTTATTTCTTGCGAATAAGACTTTAATTTCCATTTTTTCCCTTTTTTGTATCTATTTCAACTTACCGTATACATCATGTACATGCATAGACCGGAATCCAAAGCGCCAGCTATCAGAAGCATGGCTGCTACAATCGCCACCGTTATCATTCCTGGTCCGGTCATTTTGACGGTTGTCACATCGCTTACTGTGACATCACTGTTGGGCGATGCCAATTGTCTTGGCGGAATTACAGCCAGTGTCCTTTGGTCAATTGTTTGTTGTTTTTGGAGCCTTTGTAACAAGGACATTTCGTAATCGCTGATTGTATTTGTGGTTGCTACAGTTAGACGAGGCGGGGAACGATTGTAATCCAAACTGCGCTGAGCTCGTGGCGGAGATAGGGAAGATCTTCTGGAAAAATAAAGGACTCATAAAGTAATGGAAAACAGGAAATGAAAAATTTAATATTAAGGCAATTTTGAAATCGGATGAAGGAAAAAATGATGTAATTTACAACATATTACAATAATAGTATTGCTTTACTTCAATGAATCAAATCACGTTTATCATTTAGTTAAGAGTAATGAATATTAAGTTTTGTAAATCACAACATATCACTGCACTCAATATAATACATATGGAATTGAAACAAATTAAAGATTTAAAGTTCTGCATAAATAATACATCTCATTAAGACAACAATAATAGCAAATAAACTAATGTTCAGCTCTGCCGTGGATTGTGAAGAGATACCAAGTATCATCAATACTTGAAGATTTTTTCAAATGACTCTAGTTTGTTAGATAATTAACATACATAGTGTATCAAATTAAAAGTGATCAGTTTCTGCTTTCTATTACCTTGGTGATCGCAGTTGGCCACTAAACTGCTTAGGGGTGCTCGTATGCCGCGCAGGACTACCAAACTCTCCTCGCAGTCCATTTGGTGAAACCGAAAACGAAGCAGATTTGCATACAGAAGTATTCCGAACAGGTCCAGCTAAGAGTTCATGAAGCAGCTGTGTAGCCATTTGTCTCCTGGCTGGAGAAATATTGCTCAACACCGTTTCTTTAACCGGCGATGTTGGCACGGAACCATATCGTTTGCTCTCGTTACATCTAGTAACGGCGCTCATTGGCGGCAGACTTTCATACCGAAGTTCTGCTTCATCAGTTGTTGGAATAATAGCATATCTGTGAACTCTTCCATTGTGGACGACATCTGCTACGTTTTCGCCATCTACGGAATCTTCATTTTCCTCGAGTTCTGTTAGTTCATAGCGACTCTTGGTAACACTTTCGTTTCTTTGCACTGTTAGTTTTGGCTTGGAGTCTTTTTGCCTGATGTCCGTTGGCACAATTGCATATCGCGGCTTTGGACCAGGTTTAGGTGGTAAGTCCTCTGTATATCTGCTAGTTTTCGGATTTAGCAGATGGTTATTAGATATATCGGTTTTAGTACGTTGATGAGATTGAGAGGTTCTAGGAATTTCTCTTGGGGGACTCAAGGATTTTTGCGATTTGTAGAACTCACTTTTTTGGCAAAAAGCCGGATTAACGTAATCGTGCCTTGATGACATTTTGTAATGATCACTTATATTTCACACAAAACTCTTAACACATTACTGAGAACGAAATAATAAACTGATAGCAATAATATTTATTTTAAAATCGAGCAGCAATTTCTATGTTCACTCAGAGAAGTTTCATATGTAACTGACCGTTAGACGAAAGATGGTTTGAAAAGTCCCCCTCTAATTTAAAGACCCTTTTCATTGAGAGCGCACCTTTTACAGGGACGTAACGAACGAAATAAGCATATATAAAATATTTTAATCAATGCCTTTATTTTATAAATTGAAAAGCGAATAGTTTTGGCGTATTTAGCAATAAAATACTTTTATAGATAACTTATAAAATATTTAATAGTCAAGTTGGAAACAAATGCAACCGAAGAAATACTTTCTAAATATTCAAATTCAAAATATAACAGATTAAAACTTATAGTGAATGATTTTTTTTATTTATTTAATAATAACCAAAAAAAATCTTGTTTTTATTTCAACTCAGAGATGACCTGAATTATGTAGATAATAAAAATTTATCTGAAGATGGAAAGATTTTGTTTTTCCTTGAAGTCTACGATCATAGATAAAAGAAGAGAATACGATCTAGTTTATGATATCATTATTATAATTTCTGCAATACTGATGAATTTTTATTAAAGACAATTCACTTCAAAACATATTGATATCTTTATATCTAACTGAAAATCCTACACTACTGCTTGACATAAAGCAGACCGAGATCGAGCCTGTAACTTTAGATTGAAACCCCATAGTTTCAACCACTTATCCTCGGGGGATCCCGAAAAACAATAGCTCTCGCATAGTAATAATATAATTTAATAATAACGATAATAACATATTATTGCTATTTATGGTTTCTGAAACATTTAATTAATTTCGACTTATTAAATTATTTCCTGATAAATTATCTGTATGAATTTGATGTAAATAAAGTAACAATTGTTGCATTTCATAATAATCATAATAACTTTTCGAATCTTAATAAATATTATTATATTCCAGAATAAGTTATAGTAATTGCAAAAAATCGAAAATGGAAGTTTTTATATATCTTTATGTTTCAAAGATTTTTGAACATTTTGGCATACCTTAGAAAAAAATGGATGTATGTGTGTTCGGATACACATTTGTGCCGACGATTTCGGGAACACCGATCAACCGATTTGAATAATTCAAAAAACATTCGATTCGTATTGATAAGGAGACGTGCTGATTAGCTTTTGGCGAAGGCAGGTCTAGCCGTTCCGAAGATACGGGGCAAAAAGTGCCAAAAACGGTAACTCAGTTTTTAAGAGAACGGAGTGTCCGATTTGAATAATTCAAAAAACATTTTACTTGTCTTGACAAGATGAAGAACTGATTAAATTTTTGTGAAGGCAGGTCCAGCGGTTATGGGCTCTCAATAAGAATAAGTTAAAAAAATGTCATTTGGCGGTCAAAAATGTTTTTTGGTCATATGTACATCAAATTATCAGAAATTTTATAGAGTTTTTAATAATGTGTACACATTTTGTGTAAATTTGTTTGGGTTCCGTACCAAGATTTTTAATTACGGTACGAGAAGTTCCAGCAATTCGCCTTAAGGCACGATGCTATGCACCACTAGTTCAATTATTATTATTATTATTATTCCAATACCGCCCTGTAAGCTTTAGCACGCGCCGTGTGCTGCTGGCGGGTTGCAGCTGCCGTTTTCCATAATCGTGCGCGCCACTAAGGGAACATACATACATATCTCTATATATTTATATGTGCATTATACTTCGACATCTTAAACATTATTGCGAGCGAAAGGGACACGTTCGGTTTTGTGTATTATATTTATTTATAGAACTAAACAATATTCTTCAATATCCGTTCGTTGTCTGTTCCTTATTTTTTACTCTCCATCTGCTTTTATTTGTTGAAATGATCACTTCATCCGCCAGAAGTAATGAAAAAAATATAGATATGGATAACGGATTTAATAAAATTTTAGAAGATCGTATAATTTTCTAAATGTAAATTAATGTCTTTGTTGTACAAATGCATAGCTCTTTAAACTATCAAGTCGTTATTAGAAATTAGGCAGGATATTTAATTAACTTCCTGTAGGGTAAGTTATTGTAATGGGCCCAAAATCGGAATTGAAAATTTTTACATTTCTCGACGTTTTGAAGGTTTTTGAACATTTTGGCATACCCCAGAAAAAATGGATGTTGTGTGTGTGTGTATGTATGTATGGATACAATTTTTTGTCCACGTTTTCGGGCGTACGGATCAACAGATTTGAATGGTTCCTATTGATTTTATTGATTCCTATTGATAAGGAGATGTGCTGATTAGTTTTTAGCAAAGGCAGGTCTAGCAGTTACGGAGATAAAGAGCAAAGAGTGCAGAAAATAGAAATCGAGTTTTTGAGAGAACGGAGCATCCGATTTGAATGATCTAAAAAACATTCAATTAGTAATGATTGGGAGAAGTGGTTATTTGTTTTTCGCAAAGGCAGGTCCAGCCATTTCGAAGATACGGAGCTAAATGTACAAAAAATGGCAGTTTTTGAGAGAACTAAGCGTCCGATTTAATTGATTCAAAGAACTTTCTGCTTGGCTTAACAAAATAATTGATTTTGAAAAAAAAAATTTTTGTTTCAACTTTTTTTTATTTTATTTTTTTTTAATTTTTTGTATATCGAAAATAATTTAGATTTTATTTTAAATTCTGACTATAGTTCTAATATACTTTACAAATAATTTCAACTTTGTAATTCAGTTTATATAATTCTTATAAATATTAGACAATGTTACAATATTTATAATAATCTATTTGAAAACATTCAGTATTCCTCGAACATTTCGTTGCGGTACGGGAAGTTCCAGCAATTTGCCTTAAGGCACGATGCCACCCACCCCACTAGTTAAATTTAATATTGGTTTAAGGCAAGTTTCGTGAACTTTCCAAAATGTGTAAATAATCGGCGTACATACATACACACTCATATACTTTTTCCCATTTTGGTCTCAAACGATTCTGAATGACTTCGAACATCGAGTAAACGTGAAATTAGGAAATCGGAATTTCTGTCAAAAGCAACAATTTTTCATTCTAGATGTTTGTAATGTCAATCTTTGTTCTTCATCTGATTTCCAACAAAATGATTATTGATACAGGTAAACGTCTCATCCGCCGGAACTCATGAAAAAATTAAGTAACGGAAATACGTTTTGCGTTTAATTCACATATAAATATATTCTTTGTAAATATCCCTGGAAAAAAAGTTATATGTAAACATAATATGAATTCATGGATTTTTGCAATCAAAATATGAGAACTTTTAACAATTTTTCAAGTACATGGATAATGATACTAAAATATTTAGTTTGATTTTTTTCAGTCTTAATCTTGTTTCTTTATAATTTATAAAAATTAATTAAAATTTGGAATAATGGATCAAAATTTCATCCTTTCATCCTAAGGGATAATTTTTTTCGTCAATTTTAAAAGTTGTCTCATGAGCAATTCTAACCCCAAGCACGGGGTAGGTTGCAACACTGTACACTAGATAATAATTAATTGTGAAATAATGAACAACAGGTGTGGAATTATTTTTACTTGATTTGGTAGAAGAATAGTTACGGAAACTATCCATCTTTATTACTTAAATATATATGGCTTCAGGCAAATCGCTGGAACTTTCCTTACCGTAACGAAATGTTCGAGGAATATTAAATGTTTTCTAATAGATTATTATAAATAATACTGTAACATTATCTAATATTTATAAGAATTTCATAAACTGAATTACAAAGTAAAAATTATTTATTTAAAATATATAAGTGTATTATTTTTGATATACAAAAAACAATTGTTTTCTCAACACAACACAGAAACTTTTTGGAATCATTCAAATTGGATGCTTATTCTCTCAAAAACTGCAATTTTTTGTACATTGAGCTCTGTAAATTCGAAATGGCTGGACCTGCCTTTGTCAAAATCCAATCACCACTTCTCCCCATCATTAGAAATAGAGTAGAATGTTTTTTGGATCATTCAAATCGGTTGATCCGTTCTCTTCAAAACAGACACTTTAACACTTTTTCCTCCTCTCCGAAGCCGCTGGACCTGTTTTTGTCAAAAAGTAATCAGCACGTCTCCTCATCAATAGGGTTTGAATGTTTTTTTTAACTTTTTTGAAATCGTCGAAGAAAAATTGTCTCCACACATACACACACACACATACATACCCGTTCTGTGGAAAGCAAAGGGCAAAGTGACTTCGCACAATTAAAAGCTTAGTATAAAATCAAGTTAAGAATGATAATATTCTAGATCCTCCTCCCACGAAGTAATGCCTAACGGAGGTTTCTGTGGGGACCAGAGGCAAGGACAAAGCGGAGGTTTTAGTCGGTATTATACCAGGGCGGTATTGAGTCCGACCCAGACAAAAGACCAGTCTGGGATGCATAAAGGCATTTCCTTCGATATACAAAAAAAATATATTTATCGATGCATACATACACATACACACATCAATTTTTTCTGAGGTATACCAAATTGTTCAGAAACGTCTGAAACGTGAAGCTATGCAAAAAAATGTATTTTCGATTTTTGGCCTATTACTATAACTTACCCTACGGAAAATATTTAATAGAATATATTATAGCATATTAATAATTATTATACTTTAAAATTAAGATTTAAACTAAAATCTAAGTTAAACTAAAAAAGTTGGTTAACAGTTGCCAACATGGTAAAGTTAAAACTAGTTATTGCGTAAGTGGTGCCTAATCTAACCTATAAATCTATGGCTTATGGCATGACAGATGGTGACAGATCGCAGTCATCTACACACGTACAGTCTGTCCCCCTATATAAAACAAAATAATTATTGAATTTTAGTGTATATTTTTTTATATAAATTTAATAAATCTTTTATGATGGCAATGTCTTTACTTTTGAGATCTGCTAATAGTAGAATTGCATCACAAGGTACCAAATTAGATTATAAAATATTGATATGTGACATATTATGTTATGTAAATTTAACTGTCAAATAATTTTATATAATAAATTATTGCAGCCTGCGCTTTAAGGGGCATAAAACTTGGACCTGTCATATCTGCAACACGTTCTGTACTGTTGAAGGAAGCACAATGTGTAAGTATAAGAAAAGCCCTTTTTCATATCAAATAATAATAACAATC
Source organism: Ctenocephalides felis (assembly GCF_003426905.1). Classification (NCBI taxonomy): domain Eukaryota; kingdom Metazoa; phylum Arthropoda; class Insecta; order Siphonaptera; family Pulicidae; genus Ctenocephalides; species Ctenocephalides felis. Next base: position 55,192,229 of record NW_020539725.1, on the reverse strand, counting down.
GTATGAGCATAATATCTGCAAAGTCAGATACTTCTCTTGGAGAGCCTGATGATATCGGTTTTCACTTGGAAATACAGATAGTAATATGTTTCCAAGTGATGCATCTTATCGGGCATTGGCATCATAAAAAGATTATCAGGTTTACAGAAATTGTAATAAGCCCTGAATAAGCGACCCAGTTAAATAATTCACTACAACAGCTCATAGGGCCTTTAACTAAATCATTAAAAGTTGTGATTTGGAACAGAATTTGCCACTTTTTAGTATAATAACAATTTTATTGTTTAGTATAAACTTTATCTTATAACTGGTTTCATATAGTGTTTTGTTTAATGTATGCACAATATAATAATTGTTTGTTGCTCCATTCCAACAATTTGATAATATTTTATTATTATTCATAATTTAATTATAATGTGGAATTTTAGCTACAAAAACCTATTGCACGCAACATTTTCCTCACTCGCCCGGTGAAAGCTGCAGCTTGCGCTGATCATACACCGATATGGAAAGCTGAACGAATTTTATCTGGGGCTCTGCTTGCAGTAATACCTTTGGCATTAATGTTTCCAAACCCCTGGTTAGATTCATTGATGGCAGTTGCTTTAGTTGCACACAGTCATTGGTAAGAATTAATAGAGATAGGTATTAATTTATTGATCATTTCACAATTATCTTTTAACTTACATATCAACTAGAATTGTATTACAATTTTTTAAACTTTAATGGTGCTCAATAGGGGACTTGAAGCTTGTGTTACCGACTATGTGAGGCCAATTCTTTTTGGAAACACAATTCCTAAAGTTGCACATATTGCTTTAATTGCTTTGTCAGTATTGACACTAGCTGGTCTTTTGTGCTTCAACATGAACGACATTGGAATTTCGAGAGCAATCAGACGTTTTTGGTCTATCCAACCACCACAACCACCAAAGCCTTTTGATCCATGCGGCAGAGACAAGAGATCGATTACTTTTTAAGTTAAAGAAATGATGGTAGATATTAAACATAAATCAAAGCAAGATGCCCATAAAAATAAAGTAACAAATGTAAAGTATTGTAAATATTTATTTATAACAAAATTATCACAAGATTGAATCTTATTAACAAAATACATTTCAGCTGATATTATATATTTATTTTATTAACATATATTTTTAGGTTTTAAGATTTTATGATTTGCAATTTTTGTACACAGGACGCAAAGCCTTCATTTGTTTTCATAAAGCATGTATAAAAGAAATTAAATGTATTTAATATTTAATTTTCTTGTACTGCAGCCAAAAGTAAACAGTATATAGCAACCATATAATATAATTTAACTAAACTTGTGTTTCAATTTTGTTTGATTCTTTTTTTGGAAAAAAATTATTGTCTAAAAAAACTTTTCCTAATGATCCAGTTCTAAAAGCTTTTATCATATGGATTGCAGCCGCTTCCAGATGAGGTATTTTCATCAAATAATTATCATATCGCTTTTTAACAATAGTTTTTTCTAAAAAATTTGCTCCAGTTAACAGGACTTTGGCGATATCATCACTAGGTTCTTGTAAACCAAGTAAATCCACATATGAATAATTTTCATTTTGATTCATCCAGAATAGGAAATAATCTGCAATATTTATTGGCCCTACTTGATGATCTTGCAAGCAAGAACATAATGCCAATTTCATTCCTGTTTCAGTATCTTTAATATTAGGCATAAGAATTCCAGGTGTATCTAATAAATAAATCGGAGGATCTTCAGCTATTTTAATTCTATTAAGAACACTTCTTGTTATTCCAGCAACTGCTCCAACGTGTGATGCACCTTTTTTTTTCAAGTGACGATTCCTTAAAACATTAATAATTGATGATTTGCCTACATTAGGAACTCCTATAACCATTATACAAAATTCTTTATTATCGGCCCGATTGAATCTATCTGAGTTAGTAATTAATTCTTTAGCAAGAGGCATGATTCGTTTTATTCCAGAACATGTCTGATCTTTGCAATTTGTATATAAAACATGTTTGATTTGCTCTTCTTCTCTGAGTCTTTTTATTACCTGTGAATTGTAGGAATTGTCTGTTAAGTCTTTCTTATTTAATATTAAAATGTGAGGTTTGATTGCGCTGATTGTGTGTTTAAAATTTGGATTTCTACCGGATAACGGTATTCGGGAGTCGTGCACTTCAATGACTAGATCTACCAATTTTAATTTTTGTTGCATTTGTTTCAAACCCAAGCCCATATGACCGGGAAACCAATTTATAATATCTTTATTTACAATTCGAAATGCTGTACGGAAGGAACTCTTATTAATTTTGTGAGTCATTGTTGTTTTATTTATATTGAGTCTTTAAAATCAATGTAAAGTGAATTTATAATTTTATTTATTATTCCTTGGGACGCATTTGAATGCATTTTTTAGGTTATTTAATTACTTATAGTATAGGTTATGGTCAAAACCTGTCATCTGTCAACAGCGCAAAATCGTTAGAGTTTCTAAACACCGGATAACAAAGTGCTGAGAAAGCTGGCTGAAGTTAGCTGTAACACATTACAGATTTGTCAAATCTTTTGCACTGTGCTTTCAACTTTTTTATGTTGGATTCGCTGTTACGATTACTCCATACTCCATACTCTTCTTTTATCTATGACTCCATTACTATAATTTTTTTTTCGGCGTGCTAATTGTGTAACTCGGGCGTCTCGTATTTTATATTTTTTATTCGCGTTTTCTTTCATTACGTTTTTTTGCTACGTGTACTAATCATTTTGTGATTTTGTTGATTGTGCGCTATTTTATTTCTTTACATTTTATATTTGCTATTTTATTGCGGGATTCAAGAGCTTCTATAGGGAATAAGGTTAGTTTCTTTTCAGCAAGAGACGCGAGTTTTTTCATCTCATTAGCTTTTAGTTTCATTTTATTTTCAGCCCCTATCACTTTTATTAATTTACTTTATTCACTTAGATTCTTAACTTTAGTTTAATCACTTAGATTATTACATTAAGTTTACTTTAATCGCTTACATTCTTAACTTTACTTAAATCGCTTACATTCTTAACTATACTATTATCGTAGATTCTTAACTTTACATTAATCACTTACATTCTTTACTTTACTTTAATCACTTTAGGTTAGCACTTAGATTATTTACTTTAGGCTATCACTTAGGTTATTCACTTTACTTTATCATTTTAGGGTATATCACTTTAGTTATAAGCTTCCTTTTATTCATTTTTTACTGATTACCACTTAGGTTAGGTTATTCTTTTCATTTCATTCATTGTTTAGGGTATATAGCTTTGCATATTTACTATTTTAAGGTATAGCTTATTTACTATTTTAAGGTATAGCTTATTTACTATTTTAAGGTTTAACACTTACGTTTTATTACTCTATTATGTTTATATAATCTACATTTTTATTTTATTTCTTATGGATATTACGACTACTAAAACCTGTTTGTATTGTTCTACAGTATGTAAAACAAACAGTTCTTTATATCGCCATATTAGGGCCAAGCATGGGAAAGAACCCATGCATTTTGATCGAACATTTCAGTGCATTTATTGCAGTAAGGCTTTGCATTCGACATATGCTTTGAAAAGACATATTACATGCTTTGCATTCGACATATGCTTTGAAAAGACATATTACACACTTTCATCCTACCATTCCTCTTCAACCATCTGCTCCCAATTCTGTTCTAGCCACTGACACTCACTCATCAAATTCTTCCTCACATATTCAAACAGTTCATTCCGATCATATCACCTACAACACCTACTTCAATAATTTCCGCATCAACCCTAGAACATCAGTCGCCCTTCATTCCTATGCTGCCTCAATTTCACCTACACCATCAACTTCTACCACCATCATCAACTCCATTGCCACACAATCCACTTCTTGCACCAGTGTTCAACAGCAGATAAACTATATTTCAGGTATGTGTACCAAACATGTTATTAAACAATGATGCAGCAAACAGTAATAATGTTATGTTTTAATAGGTACTCAAAGGAAATCTAGGATCTTGTGCCCCCTTGACAATTGTCAAAGGTTATTATCCAGATACAATGGCTTACATCAACATATCGAAGTTGATCACACCATCCACATCCAGCATGAAGAAATCACATTTTCTTCTTTTAATGGTTTGTTCATTTTCGATTATAGACTTTGTCAATGCACTTTTCTATTATTTGGTATTTTTATATAGATTTTCAATCATCGAAAAATATCTGTGATAAGATAAGTAACAGAAAAAATAATATATACATTAATCATAAACAGAATTAATCCAAAAGCAATGGATTGAAAATATCATCGTATGTTTTAATTGTTATTGGTGAGTTGGATTTAACCTGTAATGTTATATAATTTATGTTGCTTTACTTTTTAATCAACTTGAGTGGTGTGTTTGTGTAATAACTCACTATTGTTGAAATGAGCATTTTGTGTATCTAATGATGCAACAAAGTTCTTCTCTCACAATTTATGGTATTTGGTTTCATTTGTTTATATTATCATTTCAATTCTATCTTTCAAATTTCTAATGTGAATAACATTTATTAACAGCTATATTGCGGAGATAAGTTTTAAATTATAATCATACATATTTCTTTTCATATTATGGTAATAGGTTTTGAATTGTCAATATGATTTATTTATTGTTACTTTACGGTAATAGTTTTTAAATTGTAAATATGATATTAATTGTTACATTACGGTGATACGTTTTGAATTGTCGATATATTTTTTATTTATTATTACATTATGGTAATAGGTTTTAAATTGTAAATATGATTTATTTATTATTACACTTTTTAGTGATAGGTTTTAAATTGTGAATATTTGATTTATTTATTATAACATTACTAATAATAAGTTTTGAATCATGAAGAATTGTGTTTGACTGGTATGTGGTTGTGTGTTATACTGGTATGTGGTACAATTTGTTTTCTAATTTTCCTTCACGCCATGCTTTACTCATTAATATTAACATTGTGTAAATAGATTTTAACTCGTAAGCTATTTCTTGTAAATAACTATATATTTAATTCACATTCAATAAAAAATATTACCACAATTATGCTTTATCTTTTTTTTAAAAAAATAGCTTTGTTTCTGTAGCAAAATTATGTGATCTAAAAGTTTTCAGTTATTCAATGTTGCATTCTACAGTTTAAACTACTGTTAAAAACTGGAACAGTCCTGGATTTGAATAATGCACTTATTCTGATAATAAAGATTGTGTTCTGAAATTCAGTCATTTGTAGTCAACAATATTTAAAGTTTTCAACAATTATATTGCACACTAGTATGGAACAGATATAAGAAATGGTAAAAAAATTTAATTTTGATATTCTATCATACAAGTAGTCTTGCTATAATAAATACGAAAGATTGTAAATGTAGCAGTATTTGGCTTACATAATTATACATTTTTGTGTTCAAGCAAATTTATGCACACAAAATAGTTCACGTTTACCAGTGTTCTTCAATTGAAATCTACCATACATAACAAAAATCCAATATTGCAACAAATATCTGACTGAATGAAAATTAATTACTAAACACCAAAATAAGAAATTGAGGTTAAGTTTCGACAGTTGCGACAAATGTTTTGACATATATGAATGCTCTGCAGTTGGTATGCCTGCTCAGAAGAATTTCTGATTTTTTGAATGTTGGTACCGTGATTTTTTCGTTTCAGCACTTTGTTAATCCGGTGTTTAGAGCCGTGTAAAATCGTCGTTCACAAACCATGTTTCGTGTTATCGACATCTAGGTGAGAATTTGGCGCTAGTGCGTCGATACCAAGTGACAGGTTGTTAATTCTCTAGCATTAAGCCGCCATTTTGATCAGGGTTGTTATTGTGTTTTGCCACTGGTGTGGTAACGAGTGTTGTGTATAAAAGTTTATAAAGTTTTAATTGTTGTTTAAACAAAGAGTATGACATAGATAAACAAGTGCAGAAGAAGTGCAGAACAAGTGCAGAAGAAGTATAATAGAAAGTGTATAATGTATGTAAGAATACATAATGTAGTGTACTGTGTATTACTCCTGTCAATTGTGTGCTCGAAGGCGCGATTGATTCAAAGAAAACATTATTATTGTCTAATAATAATAGTAATAACTTTTGTTATTACTTAATATATTTTTATTATAATTCAAAGTTCAAATTCTAATAAACTATTTTTAGGACTATATTTTTTCATATTAATAATACATTATTTTTAAAGTACAAATATTTGTATTTCAAATTTTGGCGCTTTAATTTGAATGCCGAGTGATATGCTATTGAAGCGCCATAGCAATGTAGCGCCCGTAGCAATAATTAATTCTTTGAACCAAAATACCGCGAGAATGAAACGTCTATGTCTAGGCTGTCAAAGTTGTACAGTTAATTTTAACGAACGCATCGTATTTTTATTTTATAGTTTAAAGAATAATATTATTAAGATTTATCTAATTTGGAACTGATAGTATCAAGCCAATTGTAATATTATTAAAACATCTGGGCTCAAGTGAGTAAATCATTCTAGGCTATGAAAGTAATGTACAATTTTAAGGTACCGCTTATGCTTAAGAATTAGTTTATTATTTCGTTTATTTATAAATTATTTAGTATTTAATCAAAGTGGTATTTACCGAATATGGAATCATGTATTAATAAAAAATTGGAAGTAAATATATCCCATGCATTTAATCTTTAAAATTGTGACCGTAAAGGTTAGTTTCTAGGAGTTTCCTAGAATATAGACTTGTTAAAAGGTTATTTTAAAACTTTTGGGATATATCAACTTTGAAGAGACTACTAGAGATAAATTGTATTAGAAGTGTAACAGTTATACATCTTTTTTTATTTTTTAATTTGAATTACAAACTGTCTTATTAGTTAGTGAGACACTCACAGACAAGAATAGACAGAATAACTCATTAAAATATCCAAAGAAAATATTGTCAATGCGGTTTGAAAGTTAGGTGCTTGTAAATTATGTGCGTTAATTAGATCTGGATTGTGCAGACATTGGATTAAGTAAGGTAGGTCAGAAGGCCATTTCTTGCTTGGTCTTCTTAACGGTCTGTGAATCGTTTGAATAGTAGGATTTGTATGCTGGATGAATTTATTGTTGAAAGATAAACTTGTAATTTTGATCATTTCCTTGACTGTAGAGATTTTTAAATCCTTATGTAGGCAAAAGTTTGAAATATACCATAGCTCATTAGTTAAGATACTTAGAATTTTGTTCTGGCATGTTTGAATAATGTTTGTGTTTGATTTACAAGGGCGACCCCATAGTTTGATTCCATAAGTCCAAATGGGCACTATTATACCTTTGCACAGAAGTACTTTGTACTAGAGAAGTTTCGGATTTCCTCCCAATAAGCCAGTAAATTTTTTTATTTTCAGTTGGAATGCAACATATTAAAGCAATAATAATACTTATATAATAAACAATAAATTAAAAAAAAAACTGCAATAATATTGATCTTATAAGATTAAGATAGAAAACTATTCTAGGTCTTGTGGTTGAGTCTTAAATGGAGCATTGGGCTATACAGCTATATTTATATCATATCAAATTAATATAAATTTGACTATCAATTATTAAAGGTATTTATAGCAGGTGTAGAAATAAAAACTGACTTTATAGAAAGAAATTTTCTTTATATCTATTTTAGACTGAAGTCAGTGATGTCTACTCAAAAAGAACCTGAAACAGATCCTGCGAAGGTAGAGAGGACAGGAACTGTTCGCGAAGTTGGAAATAAAGCAATTTGGAGCTTATCTTCTTGTAAACCTGGTAAAATGATACTATTTTACAATAATTATGTTTGTATATAGTGTCATAAATTATTTTATTTTACTATACATTTAGGTTTTGGCGTTGATCAAATAAGAGATGATTGTATTGACACATATTGGCAGTCTGATGGACAGTTACCACATCTTGTTAATATACAGTTTTTAAAGAAGACTTTAGGTAATTATCTAACAATGAAAATAAGGCTGTGCAAACATTGCTAATTATAGTAATTATTGCCACAACATATTTAAATTACAAAATTCTAATATATTAAAGTCATAAAATCAAAATAAACCCCATATATGACAACAAAAAATGAATATGAAATTAAGTTAAATATATAAATCATTTTTATTAAATTAGTTATGTTATTCTTTTTATTTCAGTTTGTCACATATACATACACTGATTATAAGCTTGATGAGAGCTACACGCCTAGTCGCATTTCTATAAGAGCAGGAACACACTTCAATGATTTGCAAGAAGTTGAAATTATTGAATTATCAGAACCTACAGGTTAGAACTTTTTGAATAACATAATAATTATATTTAACATTTAATTATATATAACATTAAGAAGTCTTCATTATAAACGTACAATATTAATGTTTTTAAAATGCCATCATTTTCTTTGATGTCCATATCCAAGATCATCATCAGTTGATACATCTTCGCTATCTTCGGTCATGTCCTATGGTACATAATATTAATTAACATTCAGGTTATTATAAACTCAGCTAAATAATATATTTTCGCAGAATTCTATATTCAATTTTATATATGTATATAATTGTGACTTGTAATATTTTTGGTGTTATTTTGTCTATGAAACTCTGTCATTACTTACTGATGGTGTTATATCATCAGATTCGTTTTGGTATATTTCTGGTTCTCGAGATATTCCTTTCACCTGTCCACCCTTTCATTTTTAGCTGGTTGAGCATTTATTTTCACTGAGCTGCTTCTGCGAAATGCGCAAGTCTGAAAAATATAGGAACTTCATTAATTTTACTAAGCATTATACTATTCTGCTATAAAGTTAACTAACTGAATGTGAATGTGGAAGTGATATATAAGTGATAGGGATAGCTAACACAAATTATAAGGATCGTTTACCCGATGCAATGCATGTCACATATAGCATAAATGCTCTTGGAGCATATTGATTTATAAAATTAAGTTTTTTTTTATTAAACTTAAATTAAGCTCTTCCATAAGTTTAAGAAAGTCTTAATCAAAATTCAGTAAAGAACTAGTGGAGCGCATGGCATCGTGCTTTAAGGCAAATTGCTGGAACTTTCTGTACCGTAATTAAGCATTCGAGAAATGAAAATAATCAATAATTGTTTTGAATAATTTCAAATAGATTATTTATTATAAATACATACTGTTAACTTATAAGTGCTTTTTAAATCGGGCGACGAGTGTATTTTACAAACAGCTTATGTGCATGTTTATAATACATTTGATTTTTTTTTTCGATTTTTTTTGTTAATTTAGAATTTTTTTCAAATATTGACTTTTTTTTTAGAAGTTTGAAATTTTTTCGATTTGTTTTAAAAAAAAGTTTTTCTTAACTTTTGAGAATTTAGATATTTTTGAGTATATTCAACAAAATGTTTTTTGAATTCATCAAATCGAACGCTTCATTCTCTCAAAAACTGAATTATCATTTTTGATTTGATTGCTATAGTGATTATTACGAAATATGGGGTTTGTGATTGAAGGGTGAAATGTAGGATTTGATGTGTTTTTGAATTATGAATTATAAAAATAAAATAATAGAAAATGGTTGTATACTTAGGAGTATGAAACATATATGTTAGCCGATTCTCAGTCATACTGATAATGATTATAAAATTTAAACAAAATCGGTCCAGCCGTTCGGGAGAAGTATTGCGTATAATAATATATATATATAATATATATATATATATATATATATATATAGATATATAAACTCTTACGTCTTTGTTGCACGACTTCTCGTTTCCCTTTCGATTATCTATCGGCATAGTTCTGTTGGCTGATGAACGTGCGTTTTGTAAAGTATATTTAGGATCTAATGATATTTGAGCTGATTTCGAGTTTTCTGGTTCATCGAAACTAGCAGACGATGATGATACATGCTTTGGCCCGTAAACACTTTCTATTTCTGGTGGTTTTGGGATCGTTGATTTTCTCCGTGAAGTGTTTGATTCAATCTTGCTATTGGTACCACTAGAACTTTTTTGATTATTTCCGTTCCAGCCACTTTTGTCGCGACCTCCTGCATTACGATCTGTTCCTTCGAAGCCGCTTCCAGTATTAAAATTTGCCCTCTTCCGAAGGCTTTCTTCAGATGTTGTTTTAACGAACTGCAAATCTACGTTCTAGAAGTAAAATTTTATGGAAAAAGAAGATTCGTTTAATAAAATAGTGCTTATGTTTGTGATGGCATTGAAAAATAATTCAAAATAAGTTGCAACAAACAGTACAATCAACCTCATTATAGACGAAAAACTAAATGAAATATTAATTTAACTTTTTAAGCTCTAACAAATGATTATTTGGCATTAGATCGCTGTAAATCTACATTCGGATTATTTTCTGTGATATCTTCGTTTATTAATAGCAATAGAAAGTTAAATATTAGCATATCGTTTTCTGACATGTATTTATAATCGATTTAATCAATAAGAATTGAGTATGAGTAACTTTTAAATTGTGACGATAGCATTTTGCATTTTATTTGCAACGCCTATTTGTAAAAACTTTTTAAAGTTATATCACTTTTCGTTAGGCTTATAATATTTTAAGATGTTCGTTAAAACAATGAACTCTGTTATCGCATAAATCTAAAAAAAATAATGAATAATTCCTATTTTATATTTTTTGTATGCTCTAAAGTTTTGAAATTCGGAATTTTCGATGCGAGTCTACATATACAGTGTTTTCAATTTTGGTTTCAAAGGATTCAAAGGATGATCTAAAAATAAAATAATGAAGCTGGATTTTCAGTCGAAAACAAATTATCCTTAGGGATGTTGAAAATGTAAATATCAGAGACCGGTTTCGCATTGAGTTGCGCCCTTCCTTTTGCAATGTGGTTTAGTTTAGTATTTATTTTGCCGAAATATATAACGTATGTATAGAACCTACTTGTGACTTTCGATCCTCGTCATCTTCCTTTGTTTTGGCGATTTCTTTTTATCTTGTGATTTTGCAGGAGATAGAATATTTGAACGAGCGTACTGAACTTCGATTGTTTAGAACCTTTCTCATTTTGGCATGATTTTAATGCTCGAATTATTTTAGTTTTGTTAGCTTTTGCTTCACAACTTTGCCGCATAATTGTTCAGGTCTCTCGTCTAGATCCAGCAAACCATCTTCCAAGCAGTGTATGGTGCACTCTTCCTCGCCTAATTTGCAATATTTAGGCGACCTTCTCTTTTTACACATGCCAAGCAGTATCTGTAATTAAGTATTTTGGTGATAGTATGATTAAATTGCTTTGTATTGTATTGATTAAATTGAGCATCGATCACATATCAAAATTGCCCGCCCAAAGCATTTATTTTCGTATCTGTATTATGGTTCTTAAGCTACGGTTCTATACCTAATACCTTCTCAATATTTTATTTATAATTATACCTGCATAACAGTAAGAGGCAGCACAGAATGAGTAACAATAAGATGAAGAACAATAACCCGTAGAGGACATACATCCAGCAAAATTTGTATGAATTTGTATCAAAGTTGGCTTGAGACAAATAAAAATGGGATTCATTTAATTGAGGTTCGGTATTCATAGGTGGTGCTACTGTTGATGGTTTGTTTCTTCAGTAGTTGTAGTTTTGTTGTTTGTTTAGGTTTTCCGGTGTAGAACGATCAGCTGGATCGATTCCTTCTGGCACTGTTATTACGGAATCTACTTCGCCGGGTTTGGGTGTCCCATAACCTTGTTGTCCAACCTATAGAATAATTTATCATTAAGAGGGTATTTTAGTCTAGAATTAAAAAACGTGTTTTTTATATTTTCCAAAATTTAATTTATTTTTGCGTTAGGGCTCTTTCACCACACGATTTCTCTATTGGACCGATTTACTTGAAATTGGCAAGTCTCTTAAAAGTGAGACGATTCAAATTTTGAATATAATTTTTTTTATAATTTTTAATATATATAAATTAATTTCATGTCAATTTAACAAATTTATAAAATAAAAAAGTAAATTGTTTACCTGACTTGCTTTATTTTTGTTATATGCGTTGTCTTTTAATGGATCTGAACCACTCTTGGATTTGGGCATTATAGCGTATTCGCCTGTATTTCTATCTTCTGAAATTAATTACTTTTGGTTATTTACTTCAAATCTTCTGTCTAATTCATATTATGTTAATAATATGCTTATTAAACGTATGCCATGTAGAAGATGAAATTCTTCTTATAGCATAACAAATGTTCTTAATGTTTGTTATTTGAAATGCCTTTTACGAAAATTCAATAATCTAAGCTTTTGCAACATTGTACAATATATAAGACTTGAAACTTATACCCTGTATTGCTATAGTTCATTTATTCAAATATTTTCATACGCTTCTAATTGTAAGGCAAGTATGTCTTACCTTAATTATCTTTTAAAAATAGTGTGATTTGGCTTTAAGGCAATTACATGTACTTCCCGACATATGTAATAATCAATAAGAAATTGATATATTTATTTGAGTGATTTTTAGTTATACTGAGTAAAACGAACTTCTCCTTCGGGAATTTAATAAAATTAGCCAAAATTAATTAAATAATATTAGGTGTTTTAATTAATTCGTAGCATCTTAGGGGCGTTCAAGTATTACGTAAGGAATATAGGGGGGCGGGGGAGTTGTTGATCTGTTATTTGGGTTGACATGGGGGCCAGGGGAGTCTGAATGATGATTACGTCATAGGTAGTGCTTTTATTTTTTTACATTAATTGCAAAATGTTTTACGTAAGCATGGGGGTAGGGGGTAAGTGCTTTGCTTACTTTTGCTGACAAGGGGGATGGGGGGGGGGTAATTAAGTGTAATAAATCTGCTTACTTGAACGATCCCTTACACAATACAGCGTTAGCTAACTGTTCATAGTCACATATCCAAAAGTAAATATTTTTTGGAAGCTAGTGATATAGTACATTTGTACCATATATAGCATTTTGTTATTGAGTTTGTAGCAAATATTGTGTAGTATCAACATGTTGATGTTTGGCTTGATGGGCGTTATTTCACTATTTTAAGTATGAAGAAAAAGGGCTCTGAAAGATATTGTATTTTAGTGGAAGTATCAGTGAACATTTTTTAACGCGTGGTTTACGCAGTTCGAAAATGGGAAACTTGACTTGGAAGATGAATGAATTTTTCTTGACGTTGCTCGATTAAGACTTGTGCGAAGAGTTGTCCAAATCGATTGGAGTCGACTTTTAGACGGTCCGAAAAAAAGAATACAAAGATCGCCAATGTAATTTTGATTCATGGTAATGCAAGACCACCCTATGTTATAAAGTTACGCGAAAATTTATTTGGAAAAGCTGAAATGGGAAGTTTACCAGATATGGCTCTATCCGATTGTCATTTGTTTGTGCATGGCTTGTCACACAGTAGCACTTCGAGAACTTTGAGATGATCAAGAATTGCATCAATTCATTCATCGAATTTGGAAAGCTTTACCAGGAGATGGCTAAGATATATAACGATGGACAATACTTTGATTAACGTTACTGTAATGATACTCTCATAATAAATCACGAAACTTTGGAAAAACAACGATGCGAAGTGATTCCAACACCTATATAAATTAATTCTACTTTCATAATTCTTACTGAGTCCAAGTCTACTGAGGGTTTCCATTATTCTAAGAACTCCTCCAAATCCTGGATACCAGTGGCCATCTTGTAACAATGGTATTACATCAGAAACTAACCAAGCATGAAATCTTCGGTGGTACAGGCGCCACATCTGCTGCAGTTACTGTTGGCATAGCCTTCAAACAACTTACTGCAGCCGCATAGTACTTTACTAATACGTATGCTGATCCCTACAATTTCAATTATCATTCGAAATATTTATATAGAATACAAATAAAAAATAGTTATTGAATTTTCTTCTAATGTCAATAAAACCTAAAGTTTCTAGTCCAATATTATTATTATTAATATTGCATTTTATCACATAAGTAGCATATTTATTCTACGCAGTTTCCAAATGCGCCTAAAGTTAAATCAATAAGTGATAATATGCATTATAATAATAATTTTATAAAAATTAAAAATATTGGTTGAATTGATATTCAATTCGTTTTATTACTTCTTTATGAAGATTTCTAAGTCCCAATCTTTTGAAAGGCAAAGCTACAGAACAGGGTGCAATTTTAGAATCTAAATACGGAATTGGTATTATAGCATCTCCTGGATCTTTCAGCCTATTTTTTCCTCCAAATTCATTCTGGCCTAGAACGAATAAAATACATCAATGTTATATAGAATCATTTTTCATTTGTATCAATTTATCATATATAACTTGTTAATATTTATCAGTACTTACTTCCGAAATTAGTTTCTTTGTGTACTGGTTTGAGTAAAGAATTAGGCCCTTGCATGTCCGATTATTTCTAGATGCTTGTGATGACGGTAATGGTTTTGCCTAGAAAAAATATATTATTAACTTCCGAAGGAGAAGTTATATTTTCATCAAAAATCCGATTCGCTATCACCAATTAGAAATCGCATTGTTAACTTCCCGTAGTTATAGTAATGGACCGAAAAACAGAAATGAATTTTTTACATATCTTTACGTTTCAGAGATTTCTGAACATTTTGGCATACCTAAGATTAAATGAATGTGCGTGTGTGTGTGTTTTGTCCGCATTTTCTCGATCAACCGATTTAAATGGTTCGAAAAACATTCAATTCCTATTGATAAGGAGTGCAGAAAATAGATATCGAGTTTATGAGAGAACGGAGTATCCGATTTAAATGATTCAATGGTGATTTGTTTTGGCTAATGTGGGTTGAACCATTTCGAAGATACAGGGCTAAATGTACAAAAAATGGTAATTTTGAGAGAACTAAGCATCCGATTAAAATTAACTGCTTGTGTTGCCAAACAATTGCTTTCGGATTTTTTTTATTTCAAAATTATTTTTTTCGAAAAGTTTTTTTTTTGTATATCGAAAATAATTCAGATGTACAAATAATAAGTTAATTAATAATAATAAATTTGTAAATATGTACAATAGAATCCGATTAGTATGGCGCCGGATATATTGACAACCGCTTATAATGACGTAATCGCACTAAGAAGTTTGGTTTCCATATAAAATTCCTTAAAAAAACAGCTGCCTAGTCGGATATATTGACATCGCTTACATTGACATGTCGCTTATAATGACCCATTTTTGCAAAAAATTATGTCCAATTATAATTTTACATGATGTGGCCAAGTCTACGAAAGCAATTGCTATGTCTTTTATGCACAATAGCACTAGGGACTGTTTTTACAATAAAATTATGTAAGAAATAGATCAAAAATTACTGATTACTTACATTAGAAAATCACATTTGTATGTTTATGGGTAGAGTAGACCAATTATTAATGGTCCACCACGGATATCTCGTAAACAAATAAAATTAGACTTTTTTTTAACAAAAATATTTGATAGTAGAGGGCAAAAAATGTATAAATTCATAACCAGCCATCACCTTTATTCTTATGACTCTGCTATCAGAAGATAATCACCATATGAGTGGGATAAAAGGACCAGCAGAACCTTTACTTTGGCAAAGGTGTAAGCGATAAAATAGTAAAGTTTTTAAAAAAGCAATTTTACAAGAGATAATTAAATAAATTGTTATTCCGGCTCGTCTGATGAATATTTTCTGACCAATAGCATATCAATGCAATATACTGTGTTATCTTGTAACAAATGTACCCACAGAATTAATATTTTGCATTGGTTCATAATGTAGCGTAAAATCCTTACTTAAAATTTAATAGAAGAAATTGCATCTGCTTGCCCCCTGGTTGTCCCAATTTAGCCCGTATGTGAGGTAAAATGGATCAGATACCAAATTTAAAAAAAAATAGTAAAAAAAATAATATTTATATAAATAAGAATTATGTGAATTTTTTCTGTACATAGTTCGATAGATGCTTGTTTGATGTGTGTTGTGTGTCAAGGTTGTTCATTGGGTTTAGACAGTATAATTATGAAAGTCAAATGGACCTTTGTGCCCCACCTTACCCTATGCCAATTTTATTTATATTAAACTTTAATATGTCATTTTTATTTTAATTAAAATGTATGTATAGGCTTTTTTTTAAA
>NW_020539725.1:55144001-55175085 GCF_003426905.1 Ctenocephalides felis | reverse complement strand
TTCCAAAGTGAAATGCTCCAGCATGAAGAAAAGGGCTAGATAGATTCACTTCAGGTACTGTTAATTCCTCTTCTGTTGGAAGATAAACATCAGTAGTGACAACCATTTTGTAAAGCTACCTAGATGATTTGTGATTGTTAAAATCCAAGAAAAAGACTTAAAATAAATTTGAACGACCAATTTATTAACATTAAGTGACATGACAGCTCTTCCGAAGTCAAAAAGTGGCATTTCAAGCTGTCAAATTGCATTAGTGTTACCAGATATCAACATCAACTATTTGAAAGGATTGCATTGGAGGCATTGGATTAGATAAAAAAAACTATTTCGTAAAAAAAGTAATATGATTAAAACTATATGCACTTACTATCAATTTGCTGACATTAACCTCTTCAGAAAATCCGATTTGCAAATTTTGGTACCAAAATTTGCTGACATTAACCTCTGACATTAACCTTGAAATATCAATTTGCTGACATTAACCTCTTCAGAAAATCCGATTTGCAAATTTTGGTACCAAAATTGAAAATAGTTTCTCCACAATTTTTTTTGTAAATTTTGATTTAACTTTGTACGATATAAATGTTTATGGTCGTAACGAACATCCTAAAATATTATAGACCTACGAAAAATAGTTCAAAGTAATTATAAAATAAAAGAATCTCGCAGTTTGAAATAATAGGCTGTTGCTAAATTTAATTTCTGATTAAGAAGCGATTGTATGCATATATAGTAAAGTTTCTACAATTAAGGCAAAATCAACTGATATTTAATTTCAAACATTAAAGCATCAATTGAAAACTTGAAATTCAAAATATATTATTATATATATTAGAATATGTCGACATAATCATTCTTCTTCTTCCTCCTCTTCTTCCTCCTCCTCTTCCTCTTCCTCCTCCTCTTCTTCATCGTCTTCCTCTTCCTCGGCTTCTTCCGCCCCTCCTTCTCCAGCCTCGCCAGCTATTTCCTTTAGCTCTACAGGCTTAGGCAAGTGAGCAATCCTCCATGCCTACGATTTTTCATTAAAAAAGTTTAATGCTAAAGTTTAGCTTCAGTCATCTTGATATGATAAGAAAGCTTTGGATAATTAATATGAATTTTGGTTTAATTTTATAGATAATTAAAATATTCACCTCTTCTTCAGCAAATGTTGGATCCGTCATTTCCATAATTTCTGGTCCAATTGGATATTCCTGTTGAATATCGGGCATACCTTCTGGAGAATGATTATGCGCATTGTACTTTTGACCCCAACCAATATATATAGTTGCACATATTCTACAAAATAAATTAGAACAATGACTTATCTATAAATATAAATAAATTAATGAAAATAATAATAAATTATCATTATTACTTTCCAGCAGACAGGCGTATGCACCAGGCCACAAAGACGAGCGAACTATTGCAACGGCTGTATCTGGTATGCAAAGAGAACTGCTTCGAACGGTCCACGCAGGCATTGATTCCAGTGAAGCATCTTCAGATAACGGCGTAAGCAATGGTGTGGACCGACTTCCTTTCTCGACACGATCGATGTTGGCATCAGCTTCTTCGTCCTCTCCAGCCATTTCTTCTATAATCACCTTAATTATTGTCAAATTTCTTCACAAAAAGTAGATACACTTACCGCTTCCGGCATATTTGGATTCCACCAAACCGTACGGCCTTGTTCAGAATATTCGGCGCATGATGGTTCCAAAATGTCATAGTCGTATCACAAAGATCCCTCATAGGCGGAGGCTCGTACCGAGGATTGACACTGATACTGTTTGGTCACCTGTAAATGTTAAAATTAGATAGTAAATGAGAATTTTGCCGTAATTAAGATACTGTGAATTCAGTATATCGTACCTTCCTCCTCTTCTCCTACTTCTTCTTCTTCTTCTTCACCACCGCCTCCACCAGCACCACCAAAAGTGTAATATCCGATCGGCGATACTTGTGTTCCAGATGATATACGAGCGATGGTCGCGCGCAAATAGTCAATTTCGCGACCCGGAAACGGAGGATATGTGTGAAGCTTTATATGAAAAAGTACAAATTATTAGGCTTGCAACGAATAGTATATTCGGCAAAATGCCGAATACCAAATATTCGGCATGCTCCAAAAACCGATTACCAAATATTCGGCATGCTCCAAAGACCGATTACCGAATATTCGCCAACTACTCGGCAGGTTTTTGGCTCTAAGCTCGTTTGTATTAATGTAATTACTATCAGTAATTGTTATATTACTAACGCGCTACATGTTTATTCAAATTTTATGCCTAGACTTTCAACCACTATTCGGCTACTCTTTGTTATTTGGAATATTTGGCACCAATTATACTATTCGGCCGAATACCGAATACTTGAATACCACATGTCATAGGAAAATAAATTGTAAAATCATGAAAAAAGAAGCGATTCTTTACATATATGTCAATGTATTTCCAATTATTCCTTTCATAAACTTTTAATATTTTCTTTTATAAATTCAATATTGTTACTTATATATAAGGAATACTAATCATAACAAAATAAATAAAAAATGACCAAAAATATTGTTTGTATATGTAAAGAACCAATAATAATTATTTGTCTGGAAATGCTTAGATTGAATATAATAAATGTCTTTATTGAACACACATTGAATGATTCATATTAAATATAATCTAATAAGTATCTTGTGAATATTCAGAAAAAAGTTCTTCACGTGTTCATTGATAATCCCAAAAGTCGATACCGTTTAAATTATTATGTATATATAACAACAAAATCATTTCTATTACTACATTAATATTCGGTGCAAGCTTACAAATTATACTTAAAGTATAAAACGTGCATAAAGTATGAACCAATATAAGGTATATTTTTGTACAACAGCACAGTTTAAAATATAAACCTATTGGCCTATTGAATTCTGTTCCAAGACTTACAAAATTAAGGTCGAGTAAAAAAGGAATGTCTAGAATTCCCTAAGGTAAATTATATTTTTTCTCAGGGTCATTCTGAATAATCTGAAAAGTTCCTGTCGACGTTTTCTCAAAATCGCCCGAGCTTAAGAAGTATTTCATTAAATTTAATAAAGACATGCGTTGATTAATGAGTTTGTCAGTTTTGCGCGACGTTCGGCTTAGCCTTTTCTTTATAATTAGCAGATAAATGCAAAATATTTTTTGCATTTTATCAACGTTTTTGACAAAATTTCTGAGTAAAGATCAGCTGGACCGCTTCGTCGCAATACATTGTTGACAAAGATAACGATTTTATTTAAATTTTAATTGATGACAAAATTCATTGTCATCATTGGTGACAAATTCTCAAATATGTATATTAATAATAATATAAATAAATTAATAATAATAATTATAATTTGAATAAACTCCAGAAGTTTAAAACATTATACTGATTATAAGGACTTACAGCAGCTCGTATCATTTTGCTTATAATAAATAACTCATATAATTAATATAATATTAGGTCAGTTACTTATTTTCATATAACATGAAATTTCTAGGTGTGAGGTATATTCAAATAATTAAAAAAAAATCTAATATACCTCTGTGTCCAGATCTCCCGTCATATAACGGGTAATTTTACGAGCCACATTGATCTGCTCCGGCGTCACTTCAGGTAATCTAATCCATTCTTGGGTCAAATCAGTAGTAATATAATACACCTAACAATATATGATGTAATTGTGAACCGCAGAAGAATTTGATAACAATATAAACAGGTACAAAGTTAATAACGGAATAATAGAACTTAACACTTAAAAGATACGGATCAAAAATATCTCGGACAATAAATTATTATTAAACTAGAATTTTGAATTTGGAATTCAGCACCTGGTTATATTTTAGCAAAAATTTTATTTTAACACATTGTTTGATTATTTTATAAATGGTTGTTGTTAGTTGGCGAAACATTTTCATATTTTGCCCAGAAGAATTTGGTTTAATACTACTTTTTATATATTCACTTATTATTACCTTCGCGTTGACTCCTTGTCCTGGTTGTTCCACTGGTATCTCTACTGGTGGTTTATATTGGCTAACCGGAAGAGGTGGGAGCGGAGGTCGTGGTTTTTTAACGGGAGCGCCTTCACCAAGAATTGGTTCCGGTTCTCTTGGCGGATATAAATCGGGATCAGCTGGTTCTGTCGGTTCCGCTTGACCCAAAGCTTCAGCTTGAGCGGCTTCTAAAGCTTTAAACTCTTCCTCTTGTCTAGCTGCTTTCTCAGCTTCTATTTCCTACGAAAATATATTCATATTATAATATTTTCTACTAGTAAAAAGTTGTGAAAACGACAGATTATTGTAAGATTGAAGAAAGACAATCCTGAATATCTATTGCTTAAGCACAATAATGTTGAGACTAATGGATGTTTTTATACTTACAATGACAATAAAAAAAATTCTACTAACTTACTTCAATTCTTTTAGCATATTCCTCTTCATGCCATTCACATTCGGCAACATAGTAATTTTTATGTATTCCAAATATCTTACCCCAAAAACTGCAAAAAATGTTATGAAATAACATATCAGGTATTTATGATTTTAGAGGCAAATAAATAATTTTGTATCATTTTTTTATCATCTATTTATTGGAATTACTCTCACTTAATTGTGGAAATTGCGGGATTTTTTGCTAGTTTACGAATAGATAGTTCTATGCAGAATAATTCAGTTCTTGGCAACCCAATGCCTGCACGCTCCCAGTGATAACCAATAGTCATCAGATCCGGAACTTCTGCAGGCATGTTATCCGGATCCAATGCTGGCTCATCATTTTCTCCAGGCAAAGGTGCAGGCTATTTAAAATATATTTAAAATTTATGTAAATAAGAATTACATTTATCTTTAAATGCTTTTTATACTGACCTGAAGAAAAGGCAATAGTTTTCTAGCTTCTTCATATTGTTGAGGTGGTATGAAAGCATCTTGAAGCATATCACCAGGATTGTAACGCTGCTCTCGCACATTGCGCGAATATTCTTCAAAAAAGTCTACTATATTTTCTGGTTGTTCAGATATTATTTTATTCAGCACTTCGGATAAATGATCGTATCTATATAAGTAACATTTTTAAATTAAAATTTATAGATTGAATTTATAGATATACAATCTTTACTCACACATTGTCTCCGGTTTCTGAACTATGTTTTTGTAAGAACATCTTAGCGCTGACCATGTCATGCTCCACCTTTGGCATCCGGGTCTCAGCATTATGAATTATTTCATCTTCCAAATTAAAATCCATGATTATCTAAAATGTATAGTTAGAAATATTAGTGTATAACATAATGCCATATTTCTAATATTATATATTATACTGACCTGATTTTAATTAACATTGATGTTTTGCATAACTTGATTGAATAAAACAAAGTGATCACAGTTATTCATTTATTATCATTTTTTAAATACAAAACATTTATATTTTATATACATTTGACATCTACAGTTATGAAATTTACAAAACATTGTTTTTAAAATATATAAAACTGATTATAAATATATTTCTAGCTTTGGCAAAATATTAAATAATAAAATACTTGCTAAATAAATGAATCTTTTAAAAAATATATCATCTATTACTGTGCTAATATTCATGGCTTATATTATTATATTATTAGTATATTAGTATAAAAATAACGCAAACACATTATATAAAATTGCAAATTTGTGATTGATATTATGCTTACAAATTAGATATTAAAATTAATTGGTTATCTAAGAAACCTTAAATAAACAAGACCAGAAAGTATAGCAGTTTCCAAGACAATAAGCAAAACCAATATAAGTTTATTCGTTAAAACATTCTTCTTAATTGAATTTAATGCCCTTTGTGTTTTTGAAAGTTCTTCATCTGTACGAACAAGTCTATTTTTACTGCGCAGAAGAGATTCTCTTTGCTCTCCTAGCTCAGTTATTATCTGAAAAATTAAATTACCATAAAAGATTGATATGTATAATGTTAAGACAAGGCCTTGTTGACAATATTTATCATGTGAAACTTAATACAATATTGTATCAGTTTGCAAATAAATAAATTGCAAAGAAAAAGGTGATGTATTGATGATACGATTTCAATTTCATATGTATCGAGATCTCATGAGAGAGTCCTTAATTATAATTTCTTACTGTCGTTCCAACTTCTTCAGTTTCTATAGCTATTTGATGAGACCTAGCGAGACTATCTGAAGTCCTTTCCAAGGCAGATACTCCTTCAAGAACTGTCCTCCTGTTTACATTATCCCAATCATAGTCAAAATTACTATTCATGATTGAGAAGCTTAAAAATTATTTTAGATAAAAAGTAATTCCTGAGAAATCTGTAGTCAGTAATGTTTCATTTTGAATTTATGAAAAATGTTGAATTTATAAATCATTAACTAAGAGTCATGATAAATATATGATATATTAATATAATAAATATTTTAAGCTTAATTTATTTGAGAGACACCCATATAAGTAACAAGTACTAAATATAAAAAGTGTATATGACATTTTAGTAGACAAAAACAATAGTGTGAGGGCTAGTAAGTCGAGGTCGAGGTCGAAGTTTTCCATTATTATTTCTTTAAGCTTTAATTAATAATGAATTTAAACATAAATGATACTAAATTTATTATACTAAAAAGTAACTGGTGGTGTGTGGCATCGTGTCCTAAAGCAAATTGCTGGAACTTTCCGTACCTTAATGAAATATTCGAGGAATATTAAATGTTTTCAAATAGATTATTATAAATAATGTAACTTTTATTATTCTTATTTATAAAAAGTAAATAAATGAAACTTAATCAATCGGATTTAAAATGAAAAACATTGCCTAATATTTATCACAATTAAAATTAAAATCCAAATTATTTTTAGACATCAATTTTTTTTTTTTGAAAATTAAAAAAAAATTAAAAAAAAGATAAAATAATTTCTTTTTCCAAAAGCAATTGTTCCCTCAACACAAGCAGAAAGTTTTTTAAATCATTCAAGTCGGATGCTTAGTTCCCTCATTAACTGCAATTTTTGCACATTTAGCTCTAAATCTCCGAAACGACTGAACCTGCCTCTGCCAAAATCTAATCACCACTCCCCCGATCATTACGAATCGAACGTATATTGAATCATTCAAATCGGTTAATCCGTTCTCTTGAAAACGGCACTTTTTGCATCATATCTCCGAAGCCGCTGAACCTGTCTTTGTCAAAAACTAATCAGCACGCCTGCTCATCATTAGGAATCGAATGTACACCCAAAATCGACGAAAATTTGTCTCCACACATACACACATCCATTTTATCTGATTATGAGGTATTCCAAAATGTTCAGAAACCTTTAAATGCAAAAATTTTCATTTTCGATTTCTGTCCATTACTATAACTTACTCTAAGGGAAGTTAATACTACTAATTTATTAAACTAAAAAGTAATAATGACCCTATATTTTGACTTTCTGTCCTTACAGTCCAATAAGTGTAGGAATCGTAATGAATTGTAATATAATATTAAATGCAGGGACGCGCTTTTCTATTTTGTGAGTAAAAAATTTAAATAGTGAAATCGAATTGATTGAAGTGAATTATTTATACATATCGGGAAGTTCATGGACTAGTCTCAAGACAAAATTTAACTTACAACTAGTTTACATTCAATATTTCGCTGTTATTCTATTATTTGTATATTATTATTTTTATTCCACTTTATTGTTTTTCTAGTATTATTTTTATTATTCACAAATTTTATTTATTTTATTTATTAATTTTATTATTTTTAATATTTGCTTTTATTATATATTAAATCATAATACGGATATAATTTTAATGAAAATAGATTTTGAAACATAAATTTAAGACACATTGAACAATTCTCTAATTTAAAATTGTTCGGCATTAAATTCAAACTAATCTGCATCAAATAGGTGACTTATCGAGGAATAATTACCACCTTTAATTTCTTTTGTATGTTCCAGTCTAGCTATTTCTCAAACGATACTACCCCTCATTTTATACTCTATTTCATTTATATTTATGTTATCGTTCATTAATATTACTAGATGTTATTTTATTTAGCAGTCGTAATAAATATTGTAATTAGAAAAAAAAACTTATTTGTTCATAAACCTATCAATACTAATGGAATGAAACATTTTTGTGACTTGATCCTGCACTAAATGATTCTAAAATTTTTGCATCAGGCAATAATATATTTTGACGTTTCTTAATTTTTTGGTTAATTACATATATTACATCTAAAAATAATTATCTTAGTTAAAAAAATAATATTTATGAACAAATAAACCGAAAATAATTAAATTAAGAATAATGTTTGCCTCTGTTTTAAGTTCCTTTCGAAAGTAAGCATATTAATAACAAAAATTTTTATTTATTACTATTCATGTGGAAGGAAATCA
The DNA here is from genome assembly GCF_003426905.1 of Ctenocephalides felis. Lineage (NCBI taxonomy): Eukaryota > Metazoa > Arthropoda > Insecta > Siphonaptera > Pulicidae > Ctenocephalides > Ctenocephalides felis. Next base: position 55,166,683 of record NW_020539725.1, on the reverse strand, counting down.
ATGAATTCATATTCATTTTTTTATAACTGTTAATTTTACTATTTTATATATTAAGAGATAAATATACTACGATGATTTTTGAAACATAAATATAAGATACATTAAACAACTGTGTAATTTTAAAATGTTCGGCATTAAATAATTACCTTCTTCAATTTCTATTGTATTTTACAGTCTAGCTATTTCTCAAACGAGGCTCATTTCTATATATTCACCTGCTTGCATACAAGCATCACCATGTCTATATGCCGAACCACTGAAGAAAAAGAAGCGTATGGATCCACAAATTGTAAGACAACGTGAAGAAAGAAGAAGAAAAAAATTAGAGAAACAAATACGGCGACTTGAAAAAAATGCACGTCAATTGAAACCAATTGATGAGTTGGATGTACCACTAGTGTTAATTGATCAAAATAAGTAAGCAGTTTTAATTTCACAATATCACACATAATTAATATTTGTACTTGCTTTATTACCACAAACTAAATGCATGAGATCAATTCTTTTTTTTTTTAGACAAAGAACGAGACCTGTAGTAAAACACACAGAAGAAGAATTAGAAAGAAGAGCTATGTTACAAAAAGAGTGGACCCAAGCTCGAACTCGTACATACTTAGCAGATTACCAAATGATCGATAGAATATTAGCATCACAACGAAAAGCCCTGGATGAATTACGCAAGGAAAGTGAAGAATTGTACTTAGAAGCTGTTCAGATCGATCAAGAGTTATTACCGTTTACTACCACAGGACCCACAATAACACCCCCAATTAAAAATTATGAAAGCCCAGATGGGGAATATATAGATATATCAAAAAAATGGGATTGATTAACTAAATTATTAAAATTTTAATAATACATATATATTATATAAATGTTAGTTTTATTTAAAAAAAAAATCTATTTACATGAATAAGTGTAAAAAAATCGAAAATAGTCAATTTTTTTCAAAAATTTAAAAGATTAAAAAAAAATTTTAACTTTTTTAAAAAAAAAACTTTTGGTACGAGAAGTTCCAGCAAAGCCTTAAGGCACGATGCCATGTACCACTTGTTTGTTAATACGTTTGAGTTCTATTTTGTGATAAATAATTTTGAAAAAGATTTTTTAAATTCAAAAGTTTTCGTATTGTTTTGTTGGTTAAGAAAAGTTCCCGCCAAATTTGAAGGTTATGAAAGGATTTGTTTGACAACCAAAATACTTACAAATACGTTTGATAACAAAAAAATGAATTTTACACATTGTCTTAAGAATAAACTGCCAGTAAAATCTTAGCGAAACCATGTAATTTTTAATTGATATTGCTTTTTAATATATATTAAATTTTTTCTTAATATATATTAATTTTTTTTTTAATAACAAATAAAAATGGATGAAGATGAATTAAAAATATTTGAAGACTTACAAAAATCAGCAGAATGTCTAGTTTGGTAAACTTTCACATCAATAAAAATACAATTAAAATAATGAATAATAATAATCAGCATATATTTAACATTTTAGTAACAAAATATCAACAAGTCTGCTGATCAGTCGCTGTGAACATATATTTTGTGAGAGTTGTGTAAGTACACTACTGAAAAGGCGAATTGTTAGATGCCCCAAATGCAAAAAGAATTTGAGTAAAAGGATGTTCAGTAAAAATGAAGCTATTTCAGGTTTAATTTCAATTCTACTCGCTTACAAAAGTAATTCCAATGAAAATAGTGAACATGCCAGAGGTAACATAATTTTTATCAAATAATCATTTATTCTATTTTTTTTTTATTTTATTGTTTCTTCTTTTATTATTAGAAACAGAAAATGAACCTGGTACCGAATCGAATTTGGTAGTTAGCAACCAAGACATTGAAAAATATATGAATGAAAAAATTAAAAGTTGCCAAATAGTTGTAGATGATGATCAGTCTGATATTAATAAAAACAGTAATATAAATTATGACCAAAACTCTCAAGATTTCATAGATGATTTTATTTCTATAAGTCAAATACCTAATGTTCCTCCTCCAAAAAGAGATGTATCACCTCTTAGACTGCCAAGAAATAAAATTAAAACACAAGACAAAGTTACCTCTTGGTTGAATTATCATGGAACTGATTTTCTTGAAGCTGATCCATCAATATCAACGCCTTCAAATTTTATGGAAGATGAAATCCCTGATAAGGCTGCTGTACCAACGTTTACTGATGCTAAACAGTATCAAGGGCCAAAAAGCAAAGGTAATGCTAAAAAAACCGGTGGATTGTCAAAGGAATCCAAAAATAAGGAAGATGGAAATTTGAGTAAAATAGATATGGAATGTGCTGTTGAATTAAAAGATTGTTTCGAGAACAAACACAATGATGTACCTAATAAAAGAGGTGTGACAAGACGTAGTTTAACCAGAAATAAAATAAAACAGACAAATGAAAAAATAGTATCTGATTCAAATGTAAATCATGAAAAATCAGTTGACATGGAAGTTGATGAATTAAATGTTGATAAAGGTCCTATTATCAAACAAAATGATGATAATTTGAAATTAAGTAACAGAAAATATAGCAATGAAATCAATATTGATAATTCAAGGACCAATATTGTTGAAGAAAATGTGAGTAGCACAAAAGACAACTCTCTCGACAATCTGCAGGTAAAAACATCTGTTAAAAACAGTGTTATTTCAAAAATAAGTACAAATGTTGACCAATCTAAAGATAACGAGGTTTTAAGTGGCAATCTTTTTTCAAGTGCTGAAACATCTACATTTAAATTTAAAGTATCAAGAACTACACAAGTAATTAAATCAGATACAAAAAAAGGTAGCATTAGTAAAGAGCGGAAAACATTTTCTTTAGAAGCAAATACAGAAGATTTACAAAATATTAATGATAACATTACTGTGAATACTGAAGATGCTTTGACATTAATTTTCAATCAATGCAATAGAAGACCCAATAAATTGGGAATTGAAAAAACTGCTCTATTAAATAGTAAGGAAAATATTGTTTGCAGGTTTGTTAAACCACTTAATCTATTACCAAGGAGTTTTAGAAGAAGTCTAATTTCAAATCCAGAACCAGTTTTATTTTTTCTTAAGGGTTCGTTGGATGCACCAAAGATAGTACATAAAGATGTAGGTATGCAATGTACACTTATCAAGAACAATAAAGAAACAATTTTAAAACAAACAGCAAATGTTCAAACACAAACAGAAGAAATTCAACTTAATTTTAATAATGCATCATCTTGTAATAAAAATGCCACAGAAAATAATTTACACAAGACAGGTTTAGTTAAGGAAATTAATGTATATAAAGATATTAGAAATGAATCTCAAGAACATAATAAAATAGAATATATAGGCAATGACTTAATGTCCAATACATACACAAAGAAATGTAATTCATCACTAAGCGAGAATGCAGAAGACACAGAAGATATTCTTGAAGTAACAAATGACATACATAAAAGATTTAATCAGAAAAGTAAAGAGAAATCATTATCACCAAGTTATGATTTACCAGACGACACCCTTGTAGCTGAAACAAGCAAACCTGAAATATTATTAGAAAGTGATCAAATTGAAAATGTCATGGGAATTTTGAAAGAAAAATATTCATGCCATGATGATGAATTTGAAGAAACTACAATGAAAAATCAAGGAGACACTTCTAAGTCATCTAAAAGAAAACGTGAAGAAAAAGAAATTGATGAAAGGGAAATCAATATTCCAGCAAGTGGAGGAAACACATCCTTTTCTTCTGATTCTGATATACAATCATGTTTACGGCCTGTTAAATCAGTACAACTACCTGACATGTCCGATGACGAAATGGTAATGGATGAAAATATGACGGTTAAGTTTATTTCTATGCAGGATTCAGAGAATGATGACACAAATATCATAAAAAAACGTAAAGTGCAACAATTGATTTCTAGTGGAAGTTCATCAATGAAGGAGAATAAACATAACAATCCACTTGAAGAAGACAGTGAGCCAATGGATTATGATGATATACTATCGACAGTATTTGCCAATATTGATGCTGAATTAAATACTGGTTCTAAAGAAGGTCAAGACGAAGATCTAGAAACAAGAAAAGAAAATCCACAGTCTAAAGTTAAGCCTAATACTCTTAACAAGGAGTATAGTTCTAATAGAAGTCCTATGAAGCAGATTTTAAGTAAAAACATACAAAAGCCTGCTATTTTGTGTTCATCGACTCCTAAAATTAATAGTAAATCTAACAATAGTGCAGAAAGAAGGTCTTTAGAAATCTCCATAAATACTCTTGATAAAACCGCTGATCTTGATAAAATAGTAAGTGCTATAGAATGCAATTATATGCAGAAAGAATTGGACACTCAGAACCAAACCGATATTCTGAGCGAATTACAAAGGAATATGTGCAGAAGTGAAACAGAAAATGAGGGATCACAGATACCGCAATCACTTTTCAGGTATTTATATATTTGAAATGCATGTCCAGGAAAATCAATAAATGCTATTTTTTTTTTTTTTTTTAAATTAAATAAGTTTCTTTCACAGATCTTCATTAGTAAAACAAGGGCCTTATTCAAAATCAAGAAGGTCATTAATTTACCAAGACATCAAACAAAACAAATCCCCTCAAATTATGTTCAAATCTCCAAAAGATACATTGAATGAAACCATTAGCACTATAGTGGACTATCCAAAAGAAAACACTGAACCATTTATATCATCATTGAATAAAACTAATACTGAACCAGTTGAGATGGAAATTTCATCTTCTTTAGAAAATCATCAAAATCGAGCTTTAATGCAGCATACATTTGATGTTAGAGAGAAAAATGTAGAAATAGTTGAAAATACTGAAATATCTGAGACAAGGTTAGAACCAGAAATAGACTTTGTGCCAAGTTCCATGGAGACCAAACCAATTTGCTTAGCTTGTAGTTGCTTGTTGCAAGATGATATAATCTTAGTGAAAAATTTTGCTGATCGATTCAATCTAAAATTTGTCATGCAATATGAGGACTCAGTCACGCACCTTATTGTAAGAGTGAATAAAGAAAATTGTGCTGAAAGGTAATTATTTGATTACTTATTTTAGGTAGATCTGCGAATCTATATATACATATTTTTATTTTAAGGTCACTAAAATTCATAAATGCTATGGTATCTGGAATATGGGTTCTAAATAAGAACTGGATAAGCGATAGTTTAGCAAAAAAAGAACTTCTTCCAGAATACAAGTACGAAGTATTGGATATTTCATTAGAACCTGGACCAAAAAGAAATCGAATTTCATTACCAAAATCATTGTTCATAAATATTAAAGTTTTTGTGATTGGACCTTTTCATAGCACAAGTGTAGACGAGTTCAAATTGTTATTGAGAAATACTGGAGTTATGATTCAAAACAGTCATATTAGTGCGCAAATTGTTGTAATGGATGATGGAGAGCATACTAAAGAAGAAATTGAAGGTATTCTACATCATATTTACATTAGATTTGTAATAATTAAATGTTTAAAATCATTAACTAATTTAATTATTACTTGATTTCTAGAAACCTATAAACATTGCACTAAACCTATAGTGGATATGGGATGGTTCCTGGATTGCATTTGTCGTGGCCGTTTAGTGAAAATAACAGAACATTTGCTACTACCTGATATATCAGAAATTAATCTGAAAAACTATCCTTCACAAATATTCCAAGATACAGAACGGCTTTAGTAGTAGTTGATTCAGTGCCATTACTGATATTATGATGAACATGAGAGATATATATGTGAAATATAATGTTATGTCCCAGAAATTTTTTAATATGGTTAATGTTTTTAATATATTTTTATTTAAGAAAAATTGTTATGTATAATTTATAATTATATTTTAAACAAACTGGTATTACTCATCTATATAAATAAAATATATAAAATTTGGAAGAACACTGCATTTGTGATTAGATAAATGAATTAGAATTAGAAAGAAACTGAATCAAATATCAAAATTGCAAAAGATTATTCAACTATAAACTCATAATTTAATTGTTACACTAAATAAGTTATTAATGTTACTTTTAACTGCCTTATTGTTCGAACAGTTAGCATTTTCTAGTTGCTTAAAAGTTCTTCTTAAGGATATCACAACTTCTAATTATAAATAATTATTATTATATATAATTAATTATATATTTATAATTCACTTAAGTGTCATGTGAAATCAAAAAATGTATTTGGTTGTGTAAAAACCTAATTATTATAGTAACAACAAAGAAAATACTGATTTAGAATCTATAGTTTATTTGAACCCGCAGACAAAAAACAAATAATAATAAATAAACAAATGATAAATGGAACAAATTGATTTGTAGTATCACCATAAAATAAAATATAACTAACGCACTTACTAATTTTCAGCTGGCCATCTAAGTAGATTCAATAATTCTAAAATAACTGAAAAACGTCAACTAACTTTAGTAACCACTGTCTTCACAATATATAGCACCTATAACCATTAATTTATTACATTTATGACACTATATCACATGAGAAAATCACTTAAAAGTGATGTTTGTTGCACAAGGCAAATACGAATAATAATAATAAACATTATTGTGTTTATTATTAAGTTTTCCGCCTGCAGTGAAAAGTAAAATCGGAAACGTCAGTTGACAGTGCCGCCAACAAAAAAGAAGTAACAAGTACAAATTAAAAATATTTGAATCACATCGAAGTAAAAACACTCGGAGGCAATCCTAATAAAAAGTGCATCAAGTTATAATTTGTTTATATTTATAATTGAAGTGAATATAATTCAATTGTTGCATTTTTTGCTCCGGTTTGGAATGTTATATTTGAACTATTTCCCTAATGTTCAGTCTATTGTGTAAACGTACGTTTTGGTCCACTAGCTTATTCGGAAACAGCGCTTCAAAATGTCGGAAACCAAATCAAGTATGTATAACCTGCAGAATATAATTTTTTTGTTTTAAACAGAGGTATTCTTTAATAATGCAGGGATTAAGTCCCTAATTCTTTAATAATCCAATAAGGGATTAAGTAAAAATAGTATATAAAGACAAATTCTCTCACCTTCTTTGAAAATCAAGCTCTGCTCAAGAATTTTTAAAATTTTTGAAAATTTTTCCATGCTATTTTCATACAAAACTTTGATTGAATTGCGCACTATCTAAAAGTTAATATTAAGAGCTAAAACTTTCAGAAAATTGTTTTTTATCAATTTGGAACCATTTGAGCCCTGGGGAGCAAGTAAATTCGAAAATGTCCATATTAATTAATAAGGACTACCCTAATATATATATATATATATATATATATATATATATATATTCATGTTTATTCAATATGAAATTCGCTTTCTACAGTTGTATACAACTATTTATTTCATATGTATTGACAGATATGCATACATTGCTAACTATGATAGTTTAATTATTTTTAATAAATTGACTTTTTAGGATATCTTAATAATTTAACAGATATTATTCAGTATATTATAATACTTTTTAGATTTCAGATTTTGGCATTTGTACACAATTCAAATAAAATATTTATTTATATAAATATTACTCTCATTCTTTGATTAAATAAATTAATGGTAGCGTATCAAGAAAGCACTAAATCATAAAACTTACTTTAGAAATATGCATATAAATATTTTCAACAGTACGTATTAATAATTTAATTAAATCACATTTTTAGTGATTTTCATAAACTTATAGCTATTCGTCTATACAGTTATATAATTAAATTCACCTATTCTAATTTTCTAAGATATAATATCAATGCCGCCAACGGTTCATTCATATCAGCATTTTGAGTTTTATTATTTTTAATAATACTAGCTAATGCAAAAACTATATACATAACGAGATTGAAACTAAAAGTTCAAAGAAAGAAAATTTAGCAAAATAGGTTTGAAGCATTCTATTTGATCAGTCGAACAATTGACAAGTTACGCGCATAATATTGTAAAATAGTTTACTCGCAAGTAGAACCTTTGAATTTTAGAATCAAGTTGATTTTTTCTGAGAGCATGTTAACAAATCATTTGAAATATTTTATACTGTACGTTCTTCATTAACAATGTGTTTCATCATTTGTAGTATATATTATTGTAGATAGGTATGCATTGAAAATATTAGCGTTGTAAAAGAGGAATAAAACATGTGTGTAGTGTTGGGTAATGTGTATATTATAAATGTTTAATAGCATGTGTATATGTTGTTACATGTAAAATGTTGACATTTGTGTGTTATATATAGCAAAAATGGAGCCAATAAAGCTCTGAAAATAATTTAAATAAACATGTTAATTATAATAAACCACTATCAATAAACAATAACGTGTTTTGTAAAATATATCACAATATCATCAAAGGGCAGCTTAGATATAATTAATAAATAATTTGTTGAACATAAAAAATATAATTTGAACATTTATGATAAAATGAAAAAAATATTTTTCATTATCAATTCAACTTTCATAAAAACTGCATGATACACGTCAACATTATTTACAAATCCACTAATTAGATAAATATCTTCTCTTACCGTATTTAATTATAACCTAGGCACAATAATATAATTGACGATTGCCTAGCCTAAAGTTATAATCATACAGCATTAGGATAATTTTACACAAGATAATTAAGACCAGTTTATTATAGACAGCACTACATTTAGGCTAATTTAAATTTATTTAAAATATTGCCCTAATTAAACTTGATTTCATGCGGATGCTTTATTACTTTTGTATTAAAAATAATTCATCAATGCTGTAATAGATAGTTCAATTTATCAACGTGAATCAACAAACATTGTTTTTAAATAGCATCCACACTTTTACATCAAATCAAAAAGTTTTTAAAAAACATGTATACTGCTATTATTATATAGTACACTATTGCCTAAAGACCACTAATTATTTTTCATCCTACACAAAGATATGATTTTATTATAAACACCGTTTATCTACAATGCACAACAAGTAATTGTAGAATAAAAATAAACATTGGCAAACGTAAATAATCAGCACTTCTCAAAAATTAATAACATTCTTCGAAAAACTTAAAATAATTTTGCAAAATGTAGCACATTTAAAAATACTTTTGAATTTCATGCTGATCCATAAGATTGCAAGTGCTTTAGTATATAAAAAATGGTATATATCGAAATTTGGATATGGATTTTCAGACTATAAATAGTAATTTGTTTCTTGTAACTGCAAGCTTATGAATCCTAATAAAATATTATCTTATAATAAATTAATGTTTTCATAAACATCTTCTATAACTACTTACTAGAGATATGCAACATTACATTGAAATTCGACTTACATTCTAAATATGTCTTTTACTAAATTGGTTGAAGTCGTATAAAACACAAAATATAATCAATTACCATTCTTTAAAAGAATGTTGAGTTTTCAAAGTCAATTAATTTTGCAATAAAATATAGAAGTAATCAATAACATTTGAATCACATAACTTGTCAATTACATTTAACTTTGCAGTGTTGTACATTATTAATATATAGATGATATTTGTAAACTTTGGACCATTCAATTCAGTGGAATTGCAAAATCATATATATAAACAACTATTAAATTTGTCAAAAAAAATTATTTTGTGCTAAAATACAACTCCACATTTTTTAATACTTACAATTATATTTTATACCAATATGAAAGGTATATAGGTAAAGTCATGCAATGTAAAAAGGAATATTTTTCAAAAGAATATATGGGAAAACTTTTTTCCAAGGTTTCATTTGACATTTTTTTATTAAAATAAATATTGAGTAAGCTATTCTTCATATGTCATGCCTACTGGTCCCAAAGATGGTGTCTACTTGAACGAATCTTCTTTTCACTTGGGACTTAATTGTAAAGAATAGGTTGTACGATTCATTTCATATCTTTAGACTGCATATCGTCTAACCAGCCCGAAGAGATATTGCGAGATGAAGAGAAGCATAATTTCATTGTGAAAGGGAATTTGGTACCTGGAAGGAAATAGTCACAAATTTATTTCAAGAAGCACAGTAAACATGATTTATTAAGAAATATTTAATAATATTTTCTTAATCGGCGTATCGTTTTTCTCAGTCAAAATTAAAGAAATTTATAATGTGTATTATTTGGGGAAGACCATTTATTTATTATAATGGTAATTAATATTACTGCCCTAGATTAGGTCTGTAAACTGAATTAAAATCCAAATCGATTCAAGGAATCATGGTATGAGAGATTTCTCATTGTCATTGCACACCGCAGTGCCCGATATAGTCTATTTTCAAGTGGAAACATATTTTTAACTTCCCGAAGGAGAAGTTTAAATTTTATGTTTTCTCAACGTTTCAAGCCATTCTAAATCGAATGAGACCGAATTTGAAAAAAGTATGTGTGTGTGTGTGTGAACAGATTTTTAAAATTTGTAAATCGACGTTTTCTCCAAAACGGCAGGACCGATTTCAAACATTTAAAAGCCATTCGATGCACCTCAATGAGGACTATTGTTCGTCAGTTTTGTGCGACGATCTGCCGAGCCGTTCTTTGTAATTTGAAAAAAAGTGTTAAACTTTTCGTCCACATTTAAGCTTATACTACCGAATCGATTTAAAAAAATCAAAAACTTTTCGAAAGATATTAGTTGGGAATGATACTGATAGGTTTTAGGTGAAAATCGAACCTAGCCGTTTTCTTGTAATTAACTGTTGAAAAAAAATAAGCCGATTTTTATGGAACTTTTTTTTAGTGATATGTAATATGGTCTTATATAACTTACTGAAATATTACGGCCTTACGACAAGTAGTTTAATTTTAAAAAATCATCAAAGTTCGAGAAAATAAGTAGTTTTTTTTGAAGTTTATTAAAATTATTATTAGACGATTCACTTGGTATAAGGATAGAGTACTTGGTCTTAATGAACATGCTAAACCATTAAAGTCCTACTGAAACTGGTTAAGTTATAAAAATTATTGATTTTAGAAAATTTGCTTTTAGAAACTACTCCGAGATAACGTGTTCGCTCGGAATACTTTTAATCACTCATAAATAAATTAATTCTTATTTACTAAGTCAATTATTTACACATATCGGGAGGTTCATGTAACTTGCCTTAAAGCAAAATACCAATACCAACTATAGTTAATCTATAAATTCAAGTGAGAATTGATATCACTACAGCATGATATCAGGTTATCGAGAGCTTAACCGTTGGGCCTTGGAACACCTTATTTATTACATATACATTTGGTTATTTATGAATACCTTCACCGTCGACCGCGGCGTGATTGCAGGCCATGATGGCTTGTACTGCTTCGGCAATTGTGGCGAACTCTAACAATCCACTTGATGAGCGTTCGCTCTTGCTTGGAAACATTTTTATCGATACTGGTCGTGGCACGTCATAGGTTGTGAAAACTTCGAGAATTGTACTCTCTTTTACATTTGGCGGTGTGTTGAAGAAGTGCAAGATCTGAAACAAGTAGGAGATTAGGCCAATTCATGGTAAAGCTATTATTTGAGTTAAATTTAAAACATTGATATTGTTATAAACTACTGTTGGTCTTCGTACCTTGCTTGGAGGCTGAATGCGATTTTTGCTCGCTTGTGCTATGTTCAAGAATCTGTTGTTCTTATTATTGGAGTAATCTTTGAAGCTTGGAGTTTTGTCAAATACAGGGAAAGGATTTGTCACTTCAGATATGAACGCCTGTTTTGAAAATCTGTAAAAGAATAAAAAAAATAGTTAAATTAACTTTAATTACTAGCTTATTTACTAAAAAAAACATTATTGGAATACTTACGCAACTTGAAGCTTATTTTCTTCGTTTACTTGAACGTTATTTAAGTGCATGATGCATCTTTCTACGGATACTGCGTCACCCATTTGTACCATGACAGTACCTTCCTTTGATTTCAAGAATTTGACCTGAATATAAAATATATTCATTTGATAAAGATTCTGATTCAAATATTATGCAATATTTGCTATAATTTATACGTGTATTTAATCTAAGCACCGACAAGACTTCCATGGTTATTGATTTTTCAGGTGCAAATCAACTTATTGACTTAGCTATATTGGTCTCAGTCAGTGTTACCAATAAAATTGATCCACAAATAATACTTACGCGCATTACATTTCCGTATAGACACATTATGTTAAAGACACTGTCTGTATTGTGTCTTTTGGCATCCACACCGTAACCATCATGACGCTGCCATTTGGACCACCACCGGCTCCTTGATATGGTGGCAAGCCAACCATGCCTCCAACTCCTGGGCGTACCATTCCTCCGTTTTGTGGTGGGTCCTGAAATTAAAGCAAAATTTTAGACCTGTTAGGATAATAAACTCCGCTATAATATAAAGAGTAAATTTTCTTCAATAAATGTTAGATTGACCAAGACTGTGCATTATCAACAATGTAGATAGTTATATTCAGATTCTAAACTTATTCAAAATTTTTGAAGTAAATAAAACTTGCCTTCATTAGCGGACCCCCGCCAGCACCGCCTCCAGCCATAAGAGCACCATTTCCGCCACCTCCTCCACGGTTAAATCCAGCATCGCCGTAACCACCTTCAGGATATGGTGGAAAACCGCCATCGTCAAAACGTTCGTATCCGAAATCTGTAAGAAAAATCATGAAACTATTGGTAATGATAACTTACACAAAATTCACAAACCATAAAACTAATCATTCTGATTTAAAAAAATCTCAATTGTTAAATGCTAGATGATGAACTCGCACGGTTTGAGGTACACGATGTATGATACACGATTAGCAATATATATTTCAGTATTAATTCTGAATGAAGAAGGTTTCTCGTTTACTTGTATTTCTATACACCAGACACAGTCGCAATACGACCAATTACCGTAATTGGCGATGGGTGCTTCATCAAACAAAACCTATTGGACGCAGCGCACAGGATTGTTAGACCGGCATATCAGATGCTGACGAGTTTGCTCTCTGAATGCATTATGTACATAGAAATGGGGCTCAAGGTTTGAGGAATTTATACGAAATAAATTTAACAAAAAATCAGCCATTAAAACAGTTGCTCAAACAGTTGATCAAATTGCTTTGCATCGAAACAAACTGAAAAAAAAAACGACATAATCTATAAGAATTCATTAAAGATTTAGCAACTTTTACAATTGTGACTAAAATTTTAGCACAGCCCACGCCTCCAAACTTCACAGAATTTTTATAATTAAAGCACTTGGTTGGTGGCCCATAACATTATAGAAAGTTTGTTAGGACCATGAACTCTACCATCATAAAGGTGACAATTTTATACAACAATTATTTACAAAGAGACGGCCTGGCTGATCTTCACAGAAACTAAACAGCGCGATAACTAACTCGTATCTTCGATCGGTTTCTAGATGATTATTCTATAATAAATAGGCATTACTATCAGCTCTCCAATTAGTAAACTGATGCCAACATACGGGTGCCTATAGAACAAATACCGCTGCAGATGATATTTAACCGCGGTTTACGCACCATGCTATTTGTAAATGATTCTCTATACGCCGGTTTGAATAACATTCGGAATACAATGTTGCAAATACATATGAGAATGCAGATGAATGCACACTATGTGATTCGTTTAATTGATTAGACAACTATTTTTACTATTTACTACAAACTGTACAACTATTTACACTAATTAGATCAAATGTTGATTGTGAAAGCCCTTGAATTTCATTTCATTTTCTAATCGACGGAGTGGCAAACTTTAGTAATTACTGTAGTCATCATAATTGTAACTCCTGTGAATTGATCTAAGTATATTGAATTGAACTTGGGTATCACGTGTTATTTCGTGCATCTTTATGTGGCACATTAATAACATCCATTTTCACTTGAGAACGAATTAAATAAATAAATGTTCCCAGGTAAAAATAGCCTTTCAAGCAGTACCCCAAATGGTTAAAAATATAATTCCAAAAGAACAACAATTGAGTTGCCTTCTGATGAAAAATATATTAAATTGGAATAGGTCAACCGTTGGGCTGTTTTGCAATAGATATTATTAAAAATAATTATAACAGCAAATTCCTTAAATCATGGTGATAAAAGTACTTTTACATCTGCATAAATTTGTAAATTTCTTAAAGATACATACAAGTTATAATACTGCCAAGTTAGTTGTCTATCATGGGCGAGCCACACAGGGCAACAGAAGAATTTGAATGTAATTTTTTGATAAATGAAAAAAGTCTTCGAAAAAACTATTTGTAAATAAGTACATCTACCATAAAACATAGATAACTAAAGATACATCTCAGTGAGAGAGCTTAAACTTTAAATTCTAGAAAAATTAAATAAAAATGAGGTATTTTGCATACACATAACATCTGCATTAGTCACCATCATTAATCAAAGCATTAGTGCTTAAATATTTTAATTTCCTAGGAAACCTGATTCGAATTGGCTGATCTAAGAGTAACTGCACTTTTGTGCAATTTATATCGGCGGCTTTAGATCAACAAACAAAATGTCATCCAGATCATAGGCATGGCTGCGGTTTACGACAAATAGTTTTATTGTGGTTTACCAAAGCTAACTATTGTTTTAATGTGGTTTGTGTCTAGACAAAATAGACCTATTGTTACACATTAATAAAATATTTATATAGCTTTGTTCTAAAGATTATTTCCGCACTGGTGAACATAAGATAACTTCTATTCAAGATTTGCCAATCTTCCAATAACAAAAGTAAAATTAACAAAAAATGAAATGTTGAAATGATAGAAGCAAAAAGATTATCGCAAACCTGTATCAAACTGCGTAAAGACAGTGAATTTTAATTGTTTCAACTGGTTCCTTATACTATGTGTAAAAATTATATAGTGTTTTTGTTATTATCCAAGAAAAAAAATGCTTTAATTTTAATGCCCCCGTCATTTAGCAAAAAAAACTTCAGAATCACCAAGACAACTGTTTCTTATGTATGATAAATAATGATAAATGGAATAAATTCAGGCAATAGAAGCATATGGTTTTTAGAACCAAAAGCTTCTAAAAAATGGCACTGAGTTGGGAGTTTCTTAATATTCGCCAGTATAAACAAGTTCCGTTAAGGTGAATAGGTCTCAATCATAGGTAGAATCACTGGACTTGAATCAGAGGTCCCGAGTTCGATCTCGCTTCGGGCAGCCTGTTGTCAAGCAGTAGTGACAACACTTGGAAATTTAGATCTGGTATTGCTGTATCAATAAATATTCCCAAACCATTCTTTTCATTCTTATTTAACTATTACTTCACTAATATTTTGTCTTCAAATGTCAACACCAATTAGCAACAGTTTTATCCCCTTGAAGCAAATTCTTCGATGGGACGCGTTGAAAGTGCACGTGTCAGAACAAAATAAGCATCGCAGACGCTTATTTTTAATTTTAATTATTCGAATATGTGCGCAGAAACGCCCAAGTGCTTAATGTATTACCGCCATGAATCAAAAGAGACATTGTTTTCTTTGACGATGAATAATCTATCTCGTTTTGACTTGTGTGCGTGTAATTAACGATTGAGCTATTAAAAATTGGCAACTGCGATTTTGCTAGACGACACTTCATGCTGTCGGAATTAGAAGTCGAGCTAAATATATAATATAAGCGCTTAAGAATGCCGAGCAAAAAAGTTGATATTGTTTACGCCAAATGTGATCTCAAACACGATCGAAGAAATAGGCAATCGGGATTAAACATTATTTCAGCAAAAGAAAATGAGAGATTTTTAATTATATAGACATATTGGCACTTTACTAAGAATTCAAAAACGAATTCAATCCGGGGTAAAACTTTAAAATGGCTGTATGGTTTGGGCCAGTCTTAGTCTTGAAAAATTTGTGCTAATCAATAGGTTGTGGGAAGGGTGAGATATTATTTCAAAACCGCGTATAAACTTTACATTTTTAATTTGAAATTTTTTGTAGAAGCGTATTTTAAATGAAACAATGGACTCATACGTCAAATGTCAAATGGTTTTGCTAGATGATTTTCAATTACATTTAATAAGAGGCATAATGTAATAAAAAAAATTCATGCAATCTTCACATCACATGTAACTCTAAGGTAATCTTGGCTTCGTGTGTAGGCCTTTCATATAACAAATTTATCACATCTCGATAATTATTAAACAAGTCTACATTATATAAAAGTGCATGTTATAACGATAGGAGAATATGTATAGAAATAAGCTCTAAATAGAATAGATTATAAACCAATTAAAATTGATCTCGTTCAGAAAATCTCATCGTTGTTTTTGAATTGAATCGATTAACGAGTTTTTGTAAAGAAAATAAAACAAGATGTGCTTATGCTTTAAGTGGCTGTTAGCAGCATGAAATTATCTATGAAAATAGTAACAGGATTAACACATTTTTTGTTATTTCATTAGTCTTTGCAATTTAGCATTTAGCTACTCATAATAATTTTACATGTTGTTGTTTTCATGATTAAATCCTGTACTAATAACTATCTTACAATTCGACAATTTTTGGAATCATTTGGAATTATCATATTTTTATAGACTGGGATTCGATATACATGGGTATCCCTGTAGTTAGCAGAACGATATTAATAATAATATACACTGAAGTTATAAAAGTAGTTTAAAGATTATCTTATCACAAAATTTAATGAAAACTTAATATTCATAAAAATAGCAATGGGATTACAAATAGATTGCCAATTTTTTAGGTCATTCTGCTATTTGTATTCAGTACTCGATCGGGATTCGATCCGAGAACCCTTGTAGTTAGAAGCATGATATTGATAATAATATAACTGAAGTAGTTACAGTAGTTATAAGATGATCATATCATAAAACTTAATGAAAACTTAATATCCAGAAAATAGTAATGGAATTACAACAAAAACATTTTTTTCACAGATAGTCATATTACTATCTGTATACAGTACTCGATCGGGATTCTATCCGAGAACCCTCGTAGTTCGAAGCATAATATTGATAATAATATACACTGAATTTGTTGCATAAAACTTAATGAGAATTTAATATTCATGAAAATAGTAATTGAATTGAAAACATTTTAAAAAAATCTTAGTATTAGTTCAGTCATTCAGTAGTTTTATTTTAGAAGTTTTCTGGGAGTTATGAAAATTGGTGATTTTATAGATTTTGATGTGATTTTTAAGAATTTCAACTTTGTGACCTCGAATTTTTGCCGTTGCCGGCGATATAGTGACAAAATTGCATCAAAAATAAGTTTTTTAATGATATCTCCTTTTCGACTCATGTTACAACAAAATAACTATATACTGTAACTAGACAAAATTTTCTATAATTTATTCAATAACTGTAATTTTCAATCAGAAATTTTGAATCTAACTTCTCAATCAGGATGGAAAAAATCCGCAGTTTAGCATATATAGTAGAATAGGAACAATTATACATAATTTCATTGAATATGACATATTATAAACTTTGGTTTAGAATGCAATTTTTGCATTAATTTGCAACAGTATAAAATTACAATTGAATTAAATATTGTTTAGACTTTAGAAAAGGCTAACATCTGATTCATATTTCGATATGTTTTTGAGGTGAAATTATCAACAGTAATATTTGTTATGAACATACTGATTAAAATTAAAAAAAGTATTAGGATTGGACAACCTTTAATAATTATAGATTGTATTTTGTTGAGAAAAATGTAAACTTTTTCTTCAAGCTCAAAAATCTGAACTAAAATTATGTAAAAAATATTCAATGACTGAACGTCGAATAAAAAATGATTGAGTTGCTAAAACGGTTATAAAAAAATAGGAGTTGGTGATAAAAAGTAAGAAGTTTGGGTGGTATGTATTTTATAGCACCACATTATGAAAAAATAATGAAGAAAACAAAATAAATAAACAAAATATTCCAATTTATACTAATAAAAAAAAAAAAAATGGTTCTAATGTAAATTTCTAGTAGAATAATAAAAGAGTCATAAAATCTTCAATCTTTTCCTATCGATTTTCCAAAGTTTTATATATCCTTTGCCCATTGCATAACATAGATATTGAAATAGAAAAAGTTACGACCGAAGTCGAAGTCGATGTGCCTAATCCAAGTCACATTTCAAGTATTGACTCGATGTCCGCGCTGTCCATTTGTCTTATTGTTATTTTTCACTTGATTGACACGTGACAGTGGAAAGAATTTTGTTGATAAATTTATTTTTGAAATAACTCAAAACAAAATTAGAAACATGAAACCAAAAAAAAACAGAAAAACAGGAGCAATATCAATTTGGATAGTTGTAATACAGAGCAATAGGTAAAATCGATGCCTATAGGAATAGAGTTATATTTCACTGATTATTTTCTCCAGTAGACAAAACTTAATGTTTTTTTTAAGAAGAGAATTCTAATTTCCAAATTACTACTACAAGCTCTATTAATGTGACTACTAGAAATTTCAAAAATAATGACACAGAAGATAATTAATTCAACGTTATTAAATCCATAAATATTTACAATCCATACTTTATACTTAATAATAACATTGGAATTTTTTTTTTTATCAAGAATTGAGATAATCGAACGACAACGCCAGCTAGATATCACTTGTGATGAAATAGTATTTATATTTATAATATACATCAACAAGTATTTTAATTTTAGCAAATCACAACATTTCTTATTGCACCACGATACCCACTTCTGGAATGTTTTAATAAATGGCATATATGCATGGTAAAATCTGTGTGAAATTTATCACGGGAAATGAACGAGCAAAATTTCACAACATGAATATGATTTAGGATGTAAATTTAAATATAAATAGTATCATACATATGTGTACAACCAGTGACGTAGCTTTGCATTGAGGGGGCTCATAACCAACATTCCTAGTAGATTCTCATCGGATTCTTACTAGAATCAATTCCAGATTCAACTATGTGGACAAGATTTTTATAAGTTGCGTACTATATTCTCACCAGGATTTTATGGTGTTATCACCAGAATCTTCTTAATTTTCTATGAATAAACCTAAACCTTTCCTTCCTGTGCAGTAGTTACAACTGCTGAGTGATGAAGCATATTTATATTATAATTTTAATTTTGTTGATCTATTTGTTCTACACTGCACAAACAAATCAAAATAATTAGAAATAGCATGTAGAATATTAATGTTCAAGTTCAGATTTTCCAATAGTTTCCCAAAGCATAAACTTCGTAAATTGTCCTAGTTCCGTACTATTAAATTCTACTAGTTTTAGAAGTAAGTTTGAACGCTTTCCTTAATGAACGCGTTAAATGTACAATATAACTTGTAATGTATTTATTATTTAATATGTTTCATACATAATTACAACTTATAAAGCGTACATGCTAATTCAAGCTTCTGAGAATATTTTAATTAATTCCGTTAACATTTGCATTGAATACAGACTCGAGGGAGCGATATAGTTCCATCTTGGATTCGGAACATATAGTATAAGCTTACACTATTTTCCTAAAATCTTTGGTTTTCAATTATTTCTATAGAGGGTGTCTCAAAACTCAACGTCAAGCTGAAATAGTATTGATCATACTATCATAAATAAAATTAAAAAAAAAAAATATCGCACGTAGTTTGAAAATTATGGGCTTTTAAGTGCAACCTAAAGCTATGGTGAAAATGTGATCACTTTTCGGTTATTGTGTTAAATTTTATTAATTGAATTTTTATTAAATGAAGTAATTGCTGATTAATAAATTCTTTAATATTTGTTCACACAGGGGATTATATTAAACAAAGCCTAAACAAATACAAGTTTTTGCAACTTCACTCATCATGTAATTGTGTTTGAAGAACTTCATGTAATTAAAATTAACATACATTCATTGACTGCTTGTATTTTTTTAAATTTTTTTACATTTTCGCTGGCGATATAATCTCGTTCTATGAACAGCTATAATATCTTTCTAGCCTAAAAATATTTTCCATTTTAATAACTTCAAAGATTTATAGAAACTACAAATAATACAGAAATAATTTCTGATCAATAAACTTACGTTTAGTTCACGGAACAAATGTTTAATTTGTTTTATTATTTTCAAGTGCAATCTAAAGCTTTAGTAAAAATGTGAAATTTTTTCAGTTATTGTAGTAAATATTTATTCATTTCATTAATTCAAGCTTTGGATCCGTAATCGTAAATAACATTTCCAAAACCACAGTCAAAAATACTGACACAATTGCCCAAAGATTATGAGAATAAAGATTTTTTGTTGAACTATGTATTTAAAATTTTCAAAATGGGTCAACTGTGATCAATTGTGGCAAGTTTCATCAAGAGTTGGCGCATTTAGTCGAGATTGTAAAATGATAATTTATTTAAAAAATGTGAACCTAAAAATAACATGATAATGGCTAACGTATTTCTTTCACATTAATAAATCAATTAATTTAATATATCGTAAAAAAAATTATTTTATGTTTCACGCATTCAGAGCAACAAGTTGAAAAGCATTTTTCCAGCCACTTCAAGTTCAAATTTCCAATTCATCACAAATTCATCGCGAAATGAATTTAAATCCAATTACAAAATACAGAGATCGCCCCTGAGAACATTTCAATTAAATTTATTTAATTACATAACTTTTTGTACAGATGTACGTATTGCTAGCGCTGATTGCGGTTCGGATAGTAATTCCAGCCAGAGTTTGAGAGCAGAATGAAAATTGAAAATTACTAGCAGAATACAACGGACGTGGAACCAATATCCGGTCATCTGATGTTATCTGGCATCAAGTCGGAAAAGGTTTTCAGTAAACAATTTCAGCCTGGAATCAATTAGAGATGCATCAGTTGGAGGAAAGAACTGCTAAACCCACGCTCCAAATTGAAATGGAAAATTGTTAGATGTGGAAAAATATCACAAAAACATTTTTTTGGAGATAATAGGGTATGTTAAATATCCTAAATGAAAAACAAATGAAAAACTGAGCATTTTTTAATTTTTCTCGGCACCGAAATTTACAAAACTGTCGTAATACCAATAATTTGGACCTACGACATCGAAATTTGGGGACGCACCTACAAATCAAATATTAATATGAATCAAAAACATAATAGACATCCATCTAGAAGTCCAGCCCACCAAACCGAATTGAAAATTAGACAATCATCTCATTAAGTATTAAAGAAATTATATGCTTAACACGTTTGCGGACGTGAATGCTATAGCATCCATTTTCATTGTGATGCAGAATGACATGAATGCTATAGCATTCAATTTATAAAACCAATTATTAAGAATTTGATTTTATATAATCCTACGTTTTTTGTAATTTTCCGTGGAACAGATTTGAACTTTTTTTTTACAAAGAAGCTTGGTGGGGGATTGTCGCGCAATACTGACCATAGATAGTCCTTATCAAGATACATCGAATGGTTTTAAAAAATTTGAAATCGTTCTAGCACTTTTTGAGAAAACGTCGACTAAAGGTTAATAATCTTTTCCCAAATATGGTCTCATTCGATACAGAATGATTTTTAAATGTCGAGAAAAAACAAACTTCTTCAAAAAGTTGAATAACTCAATTTTTGAGGCCAAAAAAATATAAATATAAGCAATAATTATATTCATTTACATATTGAAATTATTGTTTATCATAGTTTATTTCTTCTATTTCTATTATTCAGTGTGAACAAACATGTTAATTAATTTTAATTAAATGATCTTATAAGAAAATTTATTTCCATTTGTTTATTAATTATATAGTGAAGGCCAAGCCGCCAAACTCAAAAAGCAAACACAAAGCCTTTGTAATGAAAAGGGTCGAAGCCATTAACGAACAAAAGTGGGTTTGCATTTGTGATTCTGAAGCCTTAATAAGTGGGCAACGGAAATAATGCAATTATAATAACCGTGTTGTTATAAATAATAAATATCTCATTCAATGTTGAGTTTATATTGTCTTGAATTAGATGGTCACCAAAACAAATATTTTGAGGTTAAATTTGTCATAAATGCAATTAATTATTATAGGCACAACTATAATATCAGATCATCTTGTCATTAATACAAATATCGTAATCACTTTTAAGGCGTTGAAAATGCAAATGCAAACTTAATATTAACACGTTCGCGGAGTTTCAGCAAAGTACAGCAAAAATTGGTAGTGGCAGGCAGATTATCATACTTTTATGCGTTTATGCGATGAATGCTATAGCATCCACGTCAAGTATTATGCTTCGGTTGTACGCAATATGCTTTCCCAAATTACCTAAGGAATCAGTTAGTCATTACCTTGAAAATGCAACTCATATCTAGTCTAACAACTAAATGTTATCTCGACGTTTCATGTCATTCTAAATCATTTGAGTCGAAGAAAATGTGTGTATGAAAGTGTGCCACAATTGTTCCTGATTATATATCTTGACTAAATGATGCACTATTTTACATAATCTATTACTCTATAAGTTTCACTTCACATGAGGTTGTATAACATCATATCATTCATGAAGAATTTTACGACCTATGGAAAAACTTAAACATTTAAAACTTGAACACCATGATTCACATGAAACATTTAATAAAATTTATAATCAAGAAGGCGTTAATTCTATTAAAAAGTAGAAGGAATGACGACGCGAGCATGAAACATCCAAGAGATAAAAATACTCCGGAGAATGAGAACGTCGGCATTTTGCGACGATCA